>NC_084563.2:44164598-44402098 GCF_033978685.3 Nerophis lumbriciformis
CCACTTCAAATCATCAAAATTAAATGAAATAAACATTTGAATGCATCAGTCTGTGTGCAATGAATAAATATAATGTACAAGTTACACCTTTTGAATGCAATTACTGAAATAAATCAAGTTTTTCAAAATATTCAAATTTACTGGCTTTTGCCTGTATGTATGTATGTATATATATATATATATATATATATACACACACACACAGTACAGGCCAAAAGATTGGACACACTTTCTCATTCAATGTGTTTTCTTTATTTTCATGACTATTTACATTGTAGATTGTCACTGAAGGCATCAAAACTATGAATGAAAATAAGAGGAGTTATGTACTTAACAAAAAAAAAAGGTGCAATAACTGAAAACATGTTTTATATTCTAATTTCTTCAAAAACTACTGCTTTGCACACTCTTGGCATTCTCTCGATGAGCTTCAAGAAATGGTTTTCACTACACAGGTGTCATAGTTTTGATGCCTTCGGTGACAATCTACAATGTAAATAGTCATTAAAATAAAGAACAATTGAAATGAGAAGGTGTGTCCAAACTTTTGGCCTGTACTGTATACATCCCCCTGTAATGATATATACAGTATATACTAAATATATGAATATTTAGTATTTTGTGAGCCTGTAATTTGTGCCAAAGGTGTTCTTCAAGTTTATTGATATTTAGTACATAACTTATTTTGCCATGTCTACTTTTATCACAAAAATATATTTTTTTTTTCGTCTGAAACTTGTATTGTAAACACACTTTTTGGTTAAAAAAAATTGGATGATTTACAACAGACAACATCACACAAGTAACCCAGCAGGCACAAGACATGAACTGGTTGAAATAGGTTCTTGAGACAACATGCTTTTTGACGACGTTTAATCAACTATTTAAATTTGGTCATTTCCCAACCAACAATGTGGATGTCTAAGTTTACAAATACAACTATGTTCTGACCCTGAATTTTGGTCATTTCGAAATCAATATTCTCTAACGCTAATACGACATTGAAACAACATGCTTTTTGACGGCGTTTATTCAATGTTAGCTTGTTGACGCTGATTTGACCATTGAAATTTGGTCATTTCCCAACCAAAAACGTGGACGTCGAAGTTTACAAACACAACTATTTTGCTACGTCGTTTTAAAGTCGATTTTAAAGATCAATCAACGTCGTATCAATGTCTTGTGCCCGCTGGGAAGGTATAGCAAATGACAGGTAAATGAAGTCAAAAAGCAGGCACCACAGATGCCGTAGTTTTACCTACTTTGTGGGGCTGCAGGTATGCAAGGCCTTCAAGTGAGGTTTCCAGGTAGCGATGGAAACCGAGTGTTCGTCGGCCGCATAACTACGCCAAACACACTGCATGCAGAATAAACACAACCAAGGAGAGGAAAAGAGTACAAAAAGATCCGTAAATATGACGACAATTTTAAAACAAGGGTCAGAATACAGTAAATGTGGAAAGGGGTAAACGCAGTCTGGTACAAAATAGGAATGAATAGGAAAATGGTATGAGGAATAGGGGGAAGGGGAAAGGTAGGAAAAAGAAGAATACATGATAGGAGATAAAGGAGGGTGGGTGTAACATTGGAAGAAGATGGCCAAGCAGAAGAAGTATGAAGCCTATGGAGAAATGCTAGTAGTGTTTCCCATAAATTATTTGTCATGAGAATAATTCATACAAATAAAAAGGTGATTGGTTATTGAAAAGGGGGGGGGGGTGCACAGATAAGACAATATAACCAAACTAGATGAGGCAATTCCTGAAGGAATTGCGTGTGATTGGTCAAATGCTGGAGTTGAACTGAAATCCTGGAATTGTTTTTACAAACCCCGTTTCCATATGAGTTGGGAAATTGTGTTAGATGTAAATATAAACGGAATACAATGATTTGCAAATCCTTTTCAACCCATATTCAGTTGAATATGCTACAAAGACAAGATATTTGATGTTCAAACTCATAAACTTTATTTTTTTTGCAAATAATAATTAACTTAGAATTTCATGGCTGCAACACGTGCCAAAGTAGTTGGAAAAGGGCATGTTCACCACTGTGTTACATCGCCTTTTTTTTTTAACAAAACTCAATAAACAATTGGGAACTGAGGAAACTAATTGTTGAAGCTTTGAAAGTGGAATTATATCCCATTCTTGTTTTATGTAGAGCTTCAGTCGTTCAACAGTCCGGGGTCTCCGCTGTCGTATTTTACGCTTCATAATGTGCCACACATTTTCGATGGGAGACAGGTCTGGACTGCAGGCGGACTAGGAAAGTACCCGCACTCTTTTTTTACGAAGCCGCGCTGTTGCAACCCGTGCTGAATGTGGCTTGGCATTGTCTTGCTGAAATAAGCAGGCGCTTAGATGGCAGCATATGTTTCTCCAAAACCTGTATGTACCTTTCAGCATTAATGGTGCCTTCACAGATGTGTAAGTTACCCATGCCTTGGGCACTAATACACCCCCATACCATCACAGATGCTGGCTTTTCAACTTTGCGTCGATAACAGTCTGGATGGTTCACTTCCCCTTTGGTCCGGATGACACGATGTCGAATATTTCCAAAAACAATTTGAAATGTGGACTCGTCAGACCACAGAACACTTTTCCACTTTGCATCAGTCCATCTTAGATGATCTCGGGCCCAGAGAAGCCGGCGGCGTTTCTGGATGTTGTTGATAAATGGCTTGCACTTGCATAGTAGAGCTTTAACTTGCACTTACAGATAAATAAAATAAATACTTGACTTTCAGTGAATTCTAGCTATATATATATATATATATATATATATATATATATATATGTATATACACAAACCCTGTTTCCATATGAGTTGGGAAATTGTGTTAGATATAAATATAAACGGAATACAATGATTTGCAAATCATTTTCAACCCATATTCAGTTGAATATGCTACAAAGACAACATATTTGATGTTCAAACTGATAAACATTTTTTTTTTTTTGCTAATAATCATTAACTTTAGAATTTGATGCCAGCAACACGTGACAAAGAAGTTGGGAAAGGTGGCAATAAATACTGATAAAGTTGAGGAATGCTCATCAAACACTTATTGGGAACAGGTGGGTGCTATGATTGGGTATAAAAACAGCTTCCCAAAAAATGCTCAGTCTTTCACAAGAAAAGATGGGGCGAGGTACACCCCTTTGTCCACAACTGCGTGAGCAAATAGTCAAACAGTTTAAGAACAACGTTTCTCAAACTGCAATTGCAAGGAATTTAGGGATTTCAACATCTACGGTCCATAATATCATCAAAAGGTTCAGAGAATCTGGAGAAATCACTCCACGTAAGCGGCATGGCCGGAAACCAACATTGAATGACCGTGACCTTCGATCCCTCAGACGGCACTGTATCAAAAACCGACATCAATCTCTAAAGGATATCACCACATGGGCTCAGGAACACTTCAGAAAACCACTGTCACTAAATACAGTTGGTCGCTACATCTGTAAGTGCAAGTTAAAGCTCTACTATGCAAAGTGAAAGCCATTTATCAACAACATCCAGAAACGCCGCCAGCTTCTCTGGGCCCGAGATCATCTAAGATGGACTCATGCAAAGTGGAAAAGTGTTCTGTGGTCTGACGAGTCCACATTTCAAATTGTTTTTGGAAATATTCGACATCGTGTCATCCAGACCAAAGGGGAAGCGAACCATCCAGACTGTTATCGACGCAAAGTTCAAAAGCCAGCATCTGTGATGGTATGGGGGTGTATTAGTGCCCAAGGCATGGGTAACTTACACATCTGTGAAAGCACGATACATACAGGTTTTGGAACAACATATGCTGCCATCTAAGCGCCATCTTTTTCATGGACGCCCCTGCTTATTTCAGCAAGACAATGCCAAGCCACATTCAGCACGTGTTACAACAGCGTGGCTTCGTAAAAAAAAAGAGTGCCGGTACTTTCCTAGCCCGCCTACAGTCCAGACCTGTCTTCCATCGAAAATGTGTGGCGCATTATGAAGCGTAAAATACGACAGCGGAGACCCCGGACTGTTGAACGACTGAAGCTCTACATAAAACATGAATGGGAAAGAATTCCACTTTCAAAGCTTCAACAATTAGTTTTTTCAGTTCCCAATTGTTTATTGAGTGTTGTTAAAAGAAAAGGTGATGTAACACAGTGGTGAACATGCCCTTTCCCAACTACTTTGGCACGTGTTGCAGCCATGAAATTCTAAGTTAATTATTATTTGAAAAAAAAAAAAAAGTTTATGAGTTTGAACATCAAATATCTTGTCTTTGTAGTGCATTCAATAATATGGGTTGAAAATGATTTGCAAATCATTGTATTCCGTTTATATTTACATCTAACACAATTTCCCAACTCATATGGAAACGGGGTTTATAGTAATCATTTTCTGCGCATGCGTACAAGGTCGCGTTGCGCCGGCGGACGGAGGGGTCAGAGGGTCTTAAACGATGGCATTGTGTGTGTGTCGACAAGGATAAGGTTAGGTGGGATATACCCTGGATAACCTTAGCCTGCTTCTTGTATAAGCAGCCTTAGGCAACAAGTGCTCAGACTAGATCTATTGACATGAACCGATGAGGTCTGCTCAGATGGGAGGCAAAATGTCTTCTAAGACTAAACTGTCCAGTTGCAATTTATTCAATGCCCTAAAAACTGAGGTAATAGGTTACATGTCCCTTGGCAAGTTTCACTGCAATAAGACGCTTTTGGTAGCCATCCACAAGCTTCTGCTTGAATTTTTGACCACTCCTCTTGACAAAATTGGTGCAGTTCAGCTAAATGTGTTGGTTTTCTGACATGGACTTGTTTCTTCAGCATTGTCCACATAATTCATCTTTCCTCCAGCAGGTCTTATCTTTGTCCATGTGAAGTCAGACGAAACAAAATTTGAGCTGTTTGGCCACAATACCCAGCAATATGTTTGGAGGAGAAAAGGTGAGGCCTTTAATCCCAGGAACACCAGACCTACCGTCAAGCATGGTGGTGGTAGTATTATGCTCTGGGCCTGTCTTGCTGCCAATGGAACTGGTGCTTTGCAGAGAGTAAATGAGACAATGAAAAAGGAGGATTACCTCCAAATTCTTCAGGACAAGCTAAAATCATCAGCCCGGAGGTTGGGTCTTGGGCGCAGTTGGGTGTTCCAACAGGACAATGACCCCAAACACACGTCAAAAGTGGTAAAGGAATGGCTAAATCAGGCTAGAATTAAGGTTTCAGAATGGCCTTCCCAAAGTCCTGACTTAAACATGTGGACAATGCTGAAGAAACAAGTCCATGTCAGAAAACCAACACATTTAGCTGAACTGCACCAATTTTGTCAAGAGGAGTGGTCAAAAATTCAACCAGAAGCTTGCCAGTGTCATGATCCGTGGCCCGGATCATGTGTTTGTTATTTTCTGTTAGTTTTGGACTCCCTTAGTTCCTGTTTTTCTGCATCTTTGAGTTTTTTTTCAGTTACTATGGTTACTTATTATTTCCACCCGCCTCTGATTGGTGTTCGGGAGGCTCACCTGTTTCCCGAGCACTAATCAGAGGCATTATTTAAGCCTGCCTTTGCCCGGTCAGTCAGCCTGGCTTCTTTGTTTGCATTTGCAACAAATTACGTTGGTATTCTGGTTTCCGAGTTTATGATTCCTGTGCTAAATGGTTACCTTAACTTCTATGATGCCTGTGCTAAATGTTACCTTAGCTTCTATGATTCCTGTACTAAATGGTTACCTTAGCTTCTATGATTCCTGTGCTAAATGTTACCTTAGCTTCTATGATTCCTGTACTAAATGGTTACCTTAGCTTCTATGATTCCTGTGCTAAGTGGTTTACCTTAGCTTCTATGATTCCTGTGCTAAATGGTTACCTTAGCTTCTATGATTCATGTGCTAAATGGTTACCTTAGCTTCTATGATTCCTGTGCTAAGTGGTTACCTTAGCTTCTTTGATTCCTGTGCTAAGTGGTTTACCTTAGTTTCTATGATTCCTGTGCTAAATGGTTACCTTAGCTTCTATGATTCCTGTGCTAAATGGTTACCTTAGCTTCTATGATTCCTGTGCTAAATGGTTACCTTAGCTACGATTCCTGTGCTAAGTGGTTATCTTAGCTTCTACGATTCCTGTGCTAAGTGGTTACCTTAGCTTCTATGATTCCTGTGCTAAATGGTTCCCTTAGCTTCTATGATTCCTGTGCTAAATGGTTACCTTAGCTTCTATGATTCCTGTGCTAAATGGTTCCCTTAGCTTCTATGATTCCTGTGCTAAATGGTTACCTTAGCTTCTATGATTCCTGTGCTAAATGGTTCCCTTAGCTTCTATGATTCCTGTGCTAAATGGTTACCTTAGCTTCTATGATTCCTGTGCTAAATGGTTACCTTAGCTTCTATGATGCCTGTGCTAAATGGTTACCTTAGCTTCTATGATTCCTGTTTTAAGTGGTTACCTTAGCTTCTACGATTCCTGTGCTAAGTGGTTAACTTAGCTTCTACGATTCCTGTGCTAAATGGTTACCTTAGCCTCTATGATTCCTGTGCTAAATGATTACCTTAGCTTCTATGATTCCTGTGCTAAATGGTTACCTTAGCTTCTACGATTCCTGTGCTAAATGGTTACCTTAGCTTCTATGATTCCTATGCTAAATGGTTCCGTTAGCTTCTATGATTCCTGTGCTAAATGGCTACCTTAGCTTCTATGATTCCTGTGCTAAATGGTTACCTTAGCTTCTATGATTTCTGTGCTAAATGGTTACCGTAGCTTCTATGATTCCTGTGCTAAATGGTTACCTTAGCTTCTACGATTCCTGTGCTAAATGGTTACCTTAGCTTCTATGATTCCTGTGCTAAATGGTTACCTTAGCTTCTATGATTCCTGTGCTAATTGGTTACCTTAGCTTCTATGATTCCTGTGCTAAGTGGTTACCTTAGCTTCTATGATTCCTGTGCTAAGTGGTTACCTTAGCCTCTATGATTTCTGTGCTAAATGGTTCCCTTAGCTTCTATGATTCCTGTGCTAAATGGTTACCTTAGCTTCTATGATGCCTGTGCTAAATGGTTACCTTAGCTTCTATGATTCCTGTGCTAAATGGTTCCCTTAGCTTCTATGATTCCTGTGCTAAATGGTTACCTTAGCTTCTATGATTCCTGTGCTAAATGGTTACCTTAGCTTCTATGATGCCTGTGCTAAATTATTACCTTAGCTTCTATGATTCCTGTTTTAAGTGGTTACCTTAGCTTCTACGATTCCTGTGCTAAGTGGTTAACTTAGCTTCTACGATTCCTGTGCTAAATGGTTACCTTAGCCTCTATGATTCCTGTGCTAAATGATTACCTTAGCTTCTATGATTCCTGTGCTAAATGGTTACCTTAGCTTCTACGATTCCTGTGCTAAATGGTTACCTTAGCTTCTATGATTCCTATGCTAAATGGTTCCGTTAGCTTCTATGATTCCTGTGCTAAATGGCTACCTTAGCTTCTATGATTCCTGTGCTAAATGGTTACCTTAGCTTCTATGATTTCTGTGCTAAATGGTTACCGTAGCTTCTATGATTCCTGTGCTAAATGGTTACCTTAGCTTCTACGATTCCTGTGCTAAATGGTTACCTTAGCTTCTATGATTCCTGTGCTAAATGGTTACCTTAGCTTCTATGATTCCTGTGCTAATTGGTTACCTTAGCTTCTATGATTCCTGTGCTAAGTGGTTACCTTAGCTTCTATGATTCCTGTGCTAAGTGGTTACCTTAGCCTCTATGATTTCTGTGCTAAATGGTTACCTTAGCTTCCCGTGCGGTCGGCACGCATCCCTTTAGTTGTGTTTTTGTCTGTTTGTATCTACGGTGTAAGATTTATGAGCAATAAATCATCCCCTACCTCACGCTGTCGTCCGGAGTTGTCCGTCTGCATCTGGGAGGAACCCACATGAGACTTGTGGATGGCTACCAAAAAGCGCCTTATTGCGGTGAAACTCGCCAAGGGTCATGTAAGCAAATATTAACATTGCTGTATGTATACTTTTGACCCAGCAGAATTACTCAGATTTTCAGTAGACCCATAATAAATTCATAAAAGACCCAAACTTCATGAATTTTTTTGTGACCAACAAGTATGTGCTCCAATCACTCTGGCCTCCCAAAACCGGTTTCAAATTGAATCGTGGAATATTCGACTATTCTAAAACATCCCTAGTATTCTAGGAAACTTTCAGCTTACGTCCTGAATGATACTCTTTGGCCACATATAGAGTTTTTGCTGTCCCTCATATAGATTTACGTTGTTTTTTTGATGCTATTTGAGGACTTTATATGGTTCAAAGTCGTCAAACAACAGCCGTATAGCAACATTAGCAACAATACCTGATATCAATACTGTTATTTACTTAATTTCAAAGCTACGAACAATGGGAGACCGGGCTTTCTGCTCCGCCGCTCCCAGTCTGCGGAACGCTCTCCCTGACCACCTGAGGGCACCACAGACTGTGGATGTTTTTAAAAAAAGGCTTAAAAACCCTTCTTTTTTTAATTTTAGATATATGCATACTAGTTTTAGCTATTTGGCTGTTCTAGTTTATATTCTTTAAAAAAAAAATTATTATCTTTTAATTGTATTTTATTTTATTTTTTTAATACACTGTAGCCCTTTGAGGTTGTTAACTCAATGTAATGTGCTTTTTATAAATAAAATATATTATTATTATTATTATATTAATTTGTTGGGGCAATAAGGCAATGGGCTGTGCTTAGCCCCGTGAGTCAATTGTCGAAATCATTTTAATACTCTGAAAATGGAGAAAATGGTAACTATGATATCTTTATGAAACCTACTGAAGTCAAAAGTCTACAGTACATTTAAGTCACATAAACAATGGTGGTGGAGTAGAAAGAAAGAAAAAAAAAATCACAAAAACTCAAAATATTGTTTTGAGGAACAGCACTGTTCACGTTGATCACGTGCAATACCATCACGATGAGAGTTTGCACTTTACCTGGATGAGGTAGGCTGCAGGGTTTCTCCTCTTCTCAAAGTGCTTCTGTCTGTGCTGCTCCTGGACCTTCAGAGCAAAACCTGAGCCCAGAATACCCTATTGTGATATCAAAAGGAATAAAAACAGGGAATTGTATGAGTTTGTGCTGAAAATTTAAAGTATCACTGTAAAATCACACAAGGTTTATAATTGAAACTAAGTAAAACACTATATTGCCAAAAGTTTTTGGCCACCCATCCAAATGATAAGAATCAGGTGTCCTAATCACTTGGCCCGGTGTATAAAATCAAGCACTTAGGCATGGAGACTGTTTCTACAAACATTTGTGAAAGAATGGGCCGCTCTCAGTGATTTCCAGCGTGGAACTGTCATAGGATGCCACCTGTGCAACAAATCCAGTCGTGAAATTTCCTCGCTCCTAAATATTCCAATGTCAACTGTCGGCTTTATTATAAGAAAATGGAAGAGTTTGGGAACAACAGCAACTCAGCCACCAAGTGGTAGGCCACATAAACTGACAGAGAGGGGTCAGCGGATGCTGAAGCGCATAGTGCAAAGACTTTCTGCACAGTCAGTTGCTACAGAGCTCCAAACTTCATGTGACCTTCCAATTAGCCCACGTACAGTACGCAGAGAGCTTCATGGAATGGGTTTCAATGGCCGTGCAGCTGCATCTAAGCCATACATCAAGTCCAATGCAGTGGTGTAAAGCACGTCGCCACTGGACTCTAGAGCAGTGGAGACGCCTTCTCTGGAGTGATGAATCACGCTTTTCCATCTGGCAATCTGATGGACCAGTCTGGGTTTGGAGGTTGCCAGGAGAACGCTACATTTCGGACTGCATTGTGCCGAGTGTGAAATTTGGTGGAGGAGTAATCACGGCGTGGGGTTGTTTTTCAGGAGTTGGGCTTGGCCCCTAAGTTCCAGTGAAAGGAACTTTGAATGTTACAGGATACCAAAAAATGTTGGACAATTCCATGCTCCCAACCTTGTGGGAACAGTTTGGAGCGGGCCCCTTCCTCTTCTAACATGACTGTGCACCAGTGCACAAAGCAAGGTCCATAAAGACATGGATGACAGAGTCTGGTGTGGATGAACTTGACTGGCCTGCACAAAGTCCTGACCTGAAGTCGATAGAACACCTTTGGGATGAATTAGAACAGAGACTGAGAGCCAACATCAGTGTGTGACCTCACCAATGCGCTTTTGGGAAGAATGGTGGAAAATTCCTATAAACACACTCCGCAACCTTGTGGACAGCCTACCCAGAAGAGTTGAAGCTGTAATAGCTGCAAAAGGTGGACCCACATCATGTTGAACCCTATGGGTTAGGAATAGGATGGCACTTCAAGTTCATATGTGAGTCAAGGCAGGTGGCCAAATACTTTTGGCAATATAGTGTATATTAAATGAACCCTTGTCCTTCCTTTTAATATGTAACTGTGTCGATGAGCAAGAGCACCCTGAAATCTTGAAGAAAAACCTTACCATTGTGCTCCGTTAGATTGAAGCTTAAGGTGTTTACTCAAAAGGTGGATTTCTCTGATTTTCCATCTGGTTGTTACAAAGAGCTAATGAACAATCAAAGACACCCTTTGACACATTGTGACAACCAACCCCCATTAAGAGGACGGGTGTCATTGGGGTGACCGTTTGGTTGTCATGTTTTTTTTTAATGGTCTTCAATAGAAAAAGGCAAAATAAACCTTTGATTTAATTGAATTTAATAAATTATATTTAATTGCACTAACAAGTTGATATAAAATCTCATGCATCTTGACACAATGAGCAAGTAACATGAGCAGGAAACATATCTTAGAGGCTAAAATACGGTATGGTCACATGTAGAGATGTCCGATAATATCGGCCGATAAATGCGTTAAAATGTAATATCGGAAATCATCGGTATCGTTTTTTTTTATCATCGGTATCGATTTATTTATTTATTTTTAATTAAATCAACATAAAAAACACAAGATACACTTACAATTAGTGCACCAACCCAAAAAACATCCCTCCCCCATTTACACTCATTCACACAAAAGGGTTGTTTCTTTAACAGTTAATTTTACTAATGTTCATTAATTACTAGTTTCTATGTAACTATTTTTATATTGTTTTACTTTCTTTTTTATTTAAGAATTTTTTTTAAATTTATCTTATTTTATTTTATTAATTTTTTTAAGAAGTACCTTATCTTCACCATACCTGGTTGTCCAAATTAGGCATAATAATGTGTTAATTCCACGACTGTATATATCGGTTGATATCGGTATCGGTAATTAAAGACAATATCGGAATATCGGTTATCGACAAAAAGCCATTATTGGACATCCCTAGTCACATGTGTCATGTTTTAGCTTGTTGTGTTGTTGTTTGCAATGATGCTTAGTTTGCACATACAAAAAAAATGTTCTTAAACAATTACATAGCTCTCTGGTGTCACACATCCCAAATAGTCAAATAACATTGAAAATTTGCCCGAGAGAAAAACGTACATTGAGTAAACTGATGTTTCTGAACGATTAGTTCTAGTACCAACAACAATCTGGATGTTGCATTATTATCATTATTATTATTATTATTTTAGCCTTTAGGCCAGCCTCCAGTATATGTTGTATGTATGAATGTATGATACATGACAACCAAAAAAATGAATGTGGTGAACCACTAGAGATGTCCGATAGTGGCTTTTTTGCCGATATCCGATATTCCGATATTGTCCAACTCTTAATTACCAATACCGATATCAACCGAAACCGATATATGTTGTAATGCCCCGCTGGATGCATTAAACAATGTAACAAGGTTTTCCAAAATAAATCTAGTCAAATTATGGAAAAAAATGCCAACATGGCACTGCCATATTTATTATTGAAGTCACAAAGTGCATTATATTTTTTTTTAACATGCCTCAAAACAGCAGCTTGGAATTTGGGACATGCTCTCCCTGAGAGAGCATGAGGAGGTTGAGGTGGGGGTAGGGGGGGAGGGGATAGCAGGGGGTGTATATTGTAGCATCCCGGAAGAGTTAGTGCTGCAAGGGATTCTGGGTATTTGTTCCATTGTGTTTAAGTTGTGTTACGGTGTGGATGTTCTCCCAAAATGTGTTTGTCATTCTTGTTTGGTGTGGGTTCACAGTGTGGCGCATATTTGTAACAGTGTTAAACTTGTTTATACGGCCACCCTCAGTGTGACCTGTATGGCTATTGACCAAGTATGCTTGCATTCACTTGTGTGTGTGAAAAGTCGAAGATATTATGTGATTGGGCCGGCACGCAAAGGCAGTGCCTTTAAGGTTTATTGGCGCTCTGTACGTCTCCCTACGTCCGGCGTTTTAAAAAGTCATACATTTTACTTTTTGAAACCGATACCGATCATTTTGAAACTGATACCGAAAATTTCCGATATTACATTTTAAAGCATTTATCGGCCGATAATATCGGCAGTCCGATATTATCGGACATCTCTATGAACAACCCTGAATGGAATTTCTTGCGAGCATCATGGGCAACAACTATGTCAAAATAGTTATCTCGTTAATAACTTAAACCAGGGGTCCTAAAACTTTTTGACACGGCGGCCACATTGGCTTAAAATAATTTCATACTTAGTTGTATATATATATATATATATATATATATATATATATATATATATATATATATATATATATATATGTGTGTATATATATATATATATATATATATATATATATATATATATATATATATATATATATATATATATATATACCGTATTTTTCGGACTATAAGTCGCAGTTTTTTTCATAGTTTGGCCGAGCTCCAGTGCGATTTTTATATGTTTTTTTCCTTCTTTATTATGCATTTTTGGCAGGTGCGACTTATACTCCGGTGCGACTTATACTCCGAAAAATACGGTACATATACAGGTAAAAGCCAGTAAATTAGAATATTTTGAAAAACTTGATTTATTTCAGTAATTGCATTCAAAAGGTGTAACTTGTACATTATATTTATTCATTGCACACAGACTGATGCATTCAAATGTTTATTTCATTTAATTTTGATGATTTGAAGTGGCAACAAATGAAAATCCAAAATTCCGTGTGTCACAAAATTAGAATATTACTTAAGGCTAATACAAAAAAGGGATTTTTAGAAATGTTGGCCAACTGAAAAGTATGAAAATGAAAAATATGAGCATGTACAATACTCAATACTTGGTTGGAGCTCCTTTTGCCTCAATTACTGCGTTAATGCGGCGTGGCATGGAGTCGATGAGTTTCTGGCACTGCTCAGGTGTTATGAGAGCCCAGGTTGCTCTGATAGTGGCCTTCAACTCTTCTGCGTTTTTGGGTCTGGCATTCTGCATCTTCCTCTTCACAATACCCCACAGATTTTCTATGGGGCTAAGGTCAGGGGAGTTGGCGGGCCAATTTAGAACAGAAATACCATGGTCCGTAAACCAGGCACGGGTAGATTTTGCGCTGTGTGCAGGCGCCAAGTCCTGTTGGAACTTGAAATCTCCATCTCCATAGAGCAGGTCAGCAGCAGGAAGCATGAAGTGCTCTAAAACTTGCTGGTAGACGGCTGCGTTGACCCTGGATCTCAGGAAACAGAGTGGACCGACACCAGCAGATGACATGGCACCCCAAACCATCACTGATGGTGGAAACTTTACACTAGACTTCAGGCAACGTGGATCCTGTGCCTCTCCTGTCTTCCTCCAGACTCTGGGACCTCGATTTCCAAAGGAAATGCAAAATTTGCATGGTTGGGTGATGGTTTGGGGTGCCATGTCATCTGCTGGTGTCGGTCCACTCTGTTTCCTGAGATCCAGGGTCAACGCAGCCGTCTACCAGCAAGTTTTAGAGCACTTCATGCTTCCTGCTGCTGACCTGCTCTATGGAGATGGAGATTTCAAGTTCCAACAGGACTTGGCGCCTGCACACAGCGCAAAATCTACCCGTGCCTGGTTTACGGACCATGGTATTTCTGTTCTAAATTGGCCCGCCAACTCCCCTGACCTTAGCCCCATAGAAAATCTGTGGGGTATTGTGAAAAGGAAGATGCAGAATGCCAGACCCAAAAACGCAGAAGAGTTGAAGGCCACTATCAGAGCAACCTGGGCTCTCATAACACCTGAGCAGTGCCAGAAACTCATCGACTCCATGCCACGCCGCATTAACGCAGTAATTGAGGCAAAAGGAGCTCCAACCAAGTATTGAGTATTGTACATGCTCATATTTTTCATTTTCATACTTTTCAGTTGGCCAACATTTCTAAAAATCCCTTTTTTGTATTAGCCTTAAGTAATATTCTAATTTTGTGACACACGGAATTTTGGATTTTCATTTGTTGCCACTTCAAATCATCAAAATTAAATGAAATAAACATTTGAATGCATCAGTCTGTGTGCAATGAATAAATATAATGTACAAGTTACACCTTTTGAATGCAATTACTGAAATAAATCAAGTTTTTCAAAATATTCTAATTTACTGGCTTTTACCTGTATATAGTACAGGCCCAAAGTTTGGACACGCCCACTCATTTCAATGCGTTTTCTTTAATTTCATAACTATTTACATTGTAGATTGTCACTGAAGGCATCAAAACTATGACACCTGTGGAGTGAAAACCATTTCAGGTGACTACCTCTTTAAGCTCATCGAGAGAATGCCAAGAGTGTGCAAAGCAGTAATCAGAGCAAAGGGTGGCTATTTTGAAGAAACTGGAATATAAAACATGTTTTTTGTTAAGTACATAACTTCACATGTGTTCACTCATAGTTTTGATGCCTTCAGTGACAATCTACAATGTAAATAGTCATGAAAATACATTGAAGGAGGTGTGTCCAAACTTTTGGCCTGTACTGTATATATATTGTTATTATTATTTTAGGCTGTAATTTGGGGAACTATTTCTGTTTTTCCCTTCAAACTTTTTAAGAGTGAAAATTGTTTTTGAGCATTGATCCCAATTCCGTAAATTCCCCTAAATTGGATATACGGCGCCGAAAAATACAATAAAAGTGACAACAACCAAAGTGAAAACCCCCACCATACAGTACAATATATTTAGCAAATTAAATTAAAAAAATTTGGATGAGATTATTCTTCTTTACAATAAGTATTCCTGTTACTATGTTTCATGGTTATGATCGGCTCACATTAATTAATTACAAACATTTAGGGCCGTAAAAATAAGACCATTTGCCATTCATCACAAGAGCAATTTCTTTACACTATCCACACATTGAAACTGCAGGCTATAATGTGTTTTTATACCGTAATATATGGTGATGTTTTCTTAAAAAATATTGCATTGTAATAATTAGGCAGTATTGCCCACACCTAATAGCACTTACTGCTGGCAAGGCAAAGAACGAGATGCCGAGCAGTGCAAACCCTGCAGACAGCATCCGTCCTGTCCAAGTCTTTGGTGTCTTGTCCCCGTAGCCAATGGTTGTTAGGGTGATCTGTGGAAAATAAAGTAATCCTCCATTTAAGTAACACATCTCAGTAATCAAACACATTAAATAATACATGCATCCTTGGAAGCATAATGAAATATGAATGTGGTACAAACCCTGTTTCCATATGAGTTGGGAAATTGTGCTAGATGTAAATATAAACGGAATACAAATCCTTTTCAACCCATATTCAGTTGAATGCACTACAAAGACAAGATATTTGATGTTCAAACTCATAAACTTTATTTTTTTTTTGCAAATAATAATTAACTTATAATTTCATGGCTGCAACACGTGCCAAAGTAGTTGGGAAAGGGCATGTTCACCACTGTGTTACATGGCCTTTCCTTTTAACAACACTCAGTAAACGTTTGGGAACTGAGGAGACACATTTTTGAAGCTTCTCAGGTGGAATTCTTTCCCATTCTTGCTTGATGTACAGCTTAAGTTGTTCAACAGTCCGGGGGTCTCCGTTGTGGTATTTTAGGCTTCATAATGCGCCACACATTTTCAATGGGAGACAGGTCTGGACTACAGGCAGGCCAGTCTAGTATCCGCACTCTTTTACTATGAAGCCACGTTGATGTAACACGTGGCCTGGCATTGTCTTGCTGAAATAAGCAGGGGTGTCCATGGTAACGTTGCTTGGATGGCAACATATGTTGCTCCAAAACCTGTATGTACCTTTCAGCATTAATGGCGCCTTCACAGATGTGTAAGTTACCCATGTCTTGGGCACTAATACACCCCCATACCATCACACATGCTGGCTTTTCAACTTTGCGCCTATAGCAAGCCGGATAGTTCTTTTCCTCTTTGGTCCGGAGGACACGACGTCCACAGTTTCCAAAAACAATTTGAATTGTGGACTCGTCAGACCACAGAACACTTTTCCACTTTGTATCAGTCCATTTTAGATGAGCTCAGGCCCAGCGAAGCCGACGACGTTTCTGGGTGTTGTTGATAAACGGTTTTCGCCTTGCATAGGAGAGTTTTAACTTGCACTTACAGATGTAGCGACCAACTGTAGTTACTGGCAGTGGGTTTCTGAAGTGTTCCTGAGCCCATGTGGTGATATCCTTTACACACTGATGTCGCTTGTTGATGCAGTACAGCCTGAGGGATCGAAGGTCACGGGCTTAGCCGCTTACGTGCAGTGATTTCTCCAGATTCTCTGAACCCTTTGATGATATTACGAACCGTAGATGTTGAAATCCCTAAATTCCTTGCAATAGCTGGTTGAGAAAGGTTTTTCTTAAACTGTTCAACAATTTGCTCACGCATTTGTTGACAAAGTGGTGACCCTCGCCCCATCCTTGTTTGTGAATGACTGAGAATTTCATGGAATTTACTTTTATACCCAATCATGGCACCCACCTGTTCCCAATTAGCCTGTTCACCTGTGGGATGTTCCAAATAAGTGTTTGATGAGCATTCCTCAACTTTATCAGTATTTATTGCCACCTTTCCCAACTTCTTTGTCACGTGTTGCTGGCATCAAATTCTAAAGTTAATGATTATTTGCAAAAAAAAAATGTTTATCAGTTTGAACATCAAATATGTTGTCTTTGTAGCATATTCAACTGAATATGGGTTGAAAATGATTTGCAAATCATTGTATTCCGTTTATATTTATATCTAACACAATTTCCCAACTCATATGGAAACAGGGTTTGTACATGTTGAGGCGCTCATCTCTCGTCAGTTCTCCAGTTATGTATGAAAAGTGTCTAAAATACAACCATGTATCACTAAGTGCCACTTGCATAATGACACAGGTATTTTGTTTCATAAGCTAAACATAGATATACATACAGTCGTGGTCAAAAGTTGACATACACTTGTAAAGAACATAATGTCATGGCTGTCTTGAGTTTCCAATCATTTCTACAACTCCTATTTTTTTGTGATAGAGTGATTGGAGCACATTCATGAAGTTTGGTTCTTTTAAGAATTTATTATGGGTCTACTGAAAATGTGAGCAAATGTGCTGGGTATGGCGTCACATTAGTGCCAAAAATCCGAGCGCATAAAAACTGTTATCGCGCGCTGATTCTCCACTTCGTGCGCGCGCGTGGTACCTTTTTGCGCGCGCGCGGTGCCTTCTGCGCGCGCGCCGTCTCGGTCTGTGCGCTCTCTGTGTACTCCTGGCATCTCTCCTCGCGCTGTCGTGTTTCTTTTTGGCACTTTGGGGGCGGGTATGCTTAGAAGGCCCCTCCTTTCTGATTGGCTGTGAGCATTTTTCATATGACCAATCATTCTCCAGCGTAGCAACGTTGTAGCCATCTTACCTCGGACATCTAGCCTCAATCATTACATTGATGTCAATGGTACATGTACTAATTAAATTACCATAACTTGCTCGATTTTCGACCAATTTACAAACGGTTTGCCTTGTTACAAATCTTATTACATGTAGATATGACATAGGATGCTGTACCTGTTGAAATTGCCTCTTTCGCTTAAAAAAAAAAAAAACACTTAATTGTGCAACATAGTTGTGTAGGGTCAGTGTTAGTCAGTTCTCTGATTATTTTAAACTGTTTCAGAATACATTATTAAAAGGCTATTTTTAACATTTTAAAAACAAAATTCAAAGATTATTTCATTAATTTTATGGCTGAATCAAAAGAAATTCCATAAATTAGGAAACAAATGTTCTAGAAGAAGTGAAAATATAAAATAATGTTATTGCTGGTGGACCAGGTCTGGCTGAAAGATGTGATTATGGTGTTTGTTGTATTATTATTTATTTGGGTCACATTTTGTATTACCCTGTATTGTGTTTATGTGGTATGAAATAACCTTCATCAGCGCGCGACATGTTTTTATCCACTTCTTCCTCCGTAAATCTTGATACATATTGACGATGACCCGCCCTGATATACTTCTGATTGGCTCTGAGCATTTTTCGCCTGACCAATCAGAAAGAAGGGGCCGTCTACGCATACCCGCCCCCAAAGTGCCAAAACGAAAACATGACAGCGCACAGACCGAGACGGCGCGCGCGCAAAAAGGCACCACGCGCACGCAGAAAGGCACCGTGTGCGCGCAAAACGGCACCACGTGCGCGCAAAAGGGTGTCGCGCGCGCGCGCACGAAGTGGAGAATCAGCGCGCGATAACAGTTTTTATGCGCTCGGATTTTTGGCACTAATGTGACGCCATAGCTGGGTCAACAGTATACATACAGCAATGTTAATATTTGCTTACATGTCCCTTGGCAAGTTTCACTGCAAAAAGACGCTTTTGGTAGCCATCCACAAGCTTCTGCTTGAATTTTTGACCACTCCTCTTGACAAAATTGGTGCAATTGCGCAAAATGTGTTGGTTTTCTGACATGGACTTGTTTCTTCAGCATTGTCCACATGTTTAAGTCAGGATTTTGGGAAGGCCATTCTAAAACCTTCATTCTAGCCTGATTTAGCCATTCCTTTACCACTTTTGACGTGTGTTTGGGGTCATTGTCCTGTTGGAACACCCAACTGCGCCCAAGACCCAACCTCTGGGTTGATGATTTTAGGTTGTCCTGAAGAATTTGGAGGTAATCCTCCTTTTTCATTGTCCCATTTACTCCCTGTAAAGCACCAGTTCCATTGGCAGAAAAACAGGCCCAGAGCATAATACTACCACCACCATGCTTGACGGTAGGATTGGTGTTCCTAGGATTAAAGGCTTCACTGTTTCTCCTCCAAATATATTGCTGGGTATTGTGGCCAAACATTTAAATTTTTGTTTCATCTGACCACATAACTTTCCCCCTGAAGGTCTTATCTTTGTCCATGTGATGTCAGATGAAACAAAAATTGACAACACTATCACAAAAAAATAAGAGTTGTAGAAATGATTGGAAACTCAAGACAGCCATGACATTATGTTCTTTACAAGTGAATGTAAACGTTTGACCACGACTGTAAGTGATTTGGCCCACTTACAATGAAAATAACAAAATAATATTGTACTAGTTTGCACTAGTATTGTATGTCTGGGAGGGGATTTCAATTTATAAAGAATTTGTACCCCTTTTTAGAGATCACATTTTGTTCCCCTTAAAACAGGGGTCGGCAACCCAAAATGTTGAAAGAGCCATATTGGACCAAAAATACAAAAAAAAAATCTGTCTGGAGCCGCAAAAAATTAAAAGCCATATTACATACAGATAGTGTGTCATGAGATATAAATTGAATTAATATGACTTAAAGGAAACTAAATCAGCTCAAATATAGCTACAAATGAGGCATTATGATGCAATATGTACATATAGCTAGCCTAAATAGCATGTTAGCATCGATTAGCTTGCAGTCATGCAGTGACCAAATATGTCTGATTAGCACTCCACACAAGTCAATAACATCAACAAAACTCACCTTTCATGCACAACCTTAAAAGTTTGGTGGACAAAATGAGACAGAAAAAGAAGTGGCATAAAACACTAGAAAGTCGGAGAAAGTTATACATGTAAACAAACTAAGGTGAGTTCAAGGACCGCCAAAATTAGTAGGACAAAACGGCGCTCACCAAATACTCGAATCAGTGAAGCATGTTTAATATAAACAGTGTGCTTTATGACAATTAGGGAGGTTTGTGTCATGTTTGTCCTCCTACAGAAACCATATTAAAACAAAAAATAGATTTTTTCCTCCTCATCTTTTTCCATTTTTCATACATTTCTGAAAAAGCTCCAGAGAGCCACTAGGGCGGCGCTAAAGATGCGGCGCTAAAGATGTGGCTCTAGAGCCGCGGGTTGCCGACTCCTGCCTTAAAACATTCTCATGTTGCACAATGAGATGTAAACATGGCATACAGTGTACATTTTTGTAACTTTCTCTGTGTAAAATATATATTTTTATTAGCATTTCTGCAATCTGGTAACAGTAACATTTCATTATCCATAAAATTAGTAGAATAAGCAGACATCTGATTGAGGAGTCATAGTGTAACGACCTCGCATGTACACTTTGAGTGGCGTTGGAGTTGTCGGACTTTTTTTTGTGGCCATAAACGCATCAGTGGTTAAGTGCCACTGATGTTGATATGACAGATGACAAAGGGTTGATTTGAGCCTGGTTGTCAAGTTTTGTTTTAGATTTACTCATGTTTTTGGTGCGGTTACGTCCAAATACAAAGAGTTTTGCTTCAAAAAATTGATTGATGGAATTGATGTCCTCTTTAAAGCGTGTCGACAGACGTTACAATGATTGAACACTGTTGATGAACAATGTTTTATCTGTTGTCACCTGCATTGCATTGCAAAATCCTACAGAACAAACAGTTCCGTGTTTATTTTGTTTTGAGTGGCATAGATTTGCCGTGAGCAGAGGACGTTTAAGCCAGCGTTTTTCAACCTTTTTTGAGGCAAGGTGCATTTTTATTCCATTTAAAAATACGAAGGCACACCACCTGCAGAAAACGTTAAAAAATGATACTCCACTCCAGGTCGTCGTGTCTTATTTTGAGTTTGTTGGTGTTTTTCTGTGCTTTAGTTCCTGTCTTGCGCTGTTATTTTGGTGGCCCTTCCTGTTTTGTTGGTGTTTTCCTGTAGCAGTTTCATGTCGTCCTTAGCAAGCGAGGCTATTTACGTTGTTGCTATCCTTCTTTGTGTGGACATTGTTGATTGTCACGTCATGTATGGACGCACTTTGTGGACGCCGTAAGTTTTTGCTGTCGTCCAGCATTCTGTTTCTGTTTACTTTGTAGCCAGTTCAGTTTTACTTTCGTTCTGCATAGCCATTGCCTTTTCTTTTCCCTTTCCCTTTTGTTCATTTTTGGTTTAAGCATTACATACCTGTTTACCTGCACACTGCCTCCCGCTGCGGTCTGCATATCGGGATCACAACAAACCATCCTCGTCTCACCCGACACATTCCGACTTTTACAAAGCAATTAACTACCTGCTGCCACCTACTGATGTAATAGTGTGATGTTGTTGCGCTATATTCTGAACTAGACAGGGTGTTATGTTTTATTTTGAAGAACCGGATGTCCGTCTTTGCTGTTTTTTCGGTTGTTTACTTCCTCTTCCTTCGGACTTTTGAGTTGGAAGGTATTAGTTCTTCAATGCTCCGTGTTTCTTCATATTGTAAATAATCTTCCTAAACGTTTCTAAATACTTTCAAAGTTAACACAATAATGTTGTGGGTATAAGTGATGTGTCGTTTTAAGTTATTTTTCTGCACAATTTTATTAATTAGGAAGTAGAGCGTCGACTGTGTGAATTGTTTGGTCGCATTTACGCATGGTATTTACACCACACAGGAGCAGAAATCGGTCCGCCAGAAAGCTGAGACCTGTGTGTGTGTTTTGTGTTTCCAACACAGGTTACCAATAAATAATGAAACGACGGCATGGTGAAGTGTCTTTTATTTAAAAAACTACACAACGCAGAATAAGACTCACTACACTGACATGGCGTATTTGTTAGAATAATTATGTGTAAGTTATCACACAACTCTTATGCTTAAAGGCCGTTGCTATATCCATCCATCCATCTTCTTCCGCTTATTCGAGGTCGGGTCGCGGGGGCAGCAGCCTAAGCAGGGAAGCCCAGACTTTCCTCTCCCCAGCCACTTCGTCCAGCTCTTCCCGGGGGATCCCGAGGCGTTCCCAGGCCAGCCGGGAGACATAGTCTTCCCAACGTGACTTGGGTCTTCCCCGTGGCCTCCTACCGGTTGGACGTGCCCTAAACACCTCCCGAGGGAGGCGTTCGGGTGGCATCCTGACCAGATGCCCGAACCACCTCATCTGGCTCCTCTTGATGTGGAGGAGCAGTGGCTTTACTTTGAGCTCCATCCGGATGGCAGAGCTTCTCACCCTATCTCTAAGGGAGAGCCTCGTCACCCGGCGGAGGAAACTCGCTTCGGCCGCCTGTACCTGTGATCTTGTCCTTTCGGTCATAACCCAAAGCTCATGACCATAGGTGAGGATGGGAATGTAGATCGACCGGTAAATCGAGAGCTTTGCCTTCCGGCTCAGCTTCTTCTTCACCACAACAGATCGATACAGCGTCCGCATTACTGAAGACGCCGCACCGATCCGCCTGTCGATCTCACGATCCACTCTTTCCTCACTCGTGAACAAGACTCCTAGGTACTTGAACTCCTCCACTTGGGGCAGGGTCTCCTCCCCAACCCGGAGATGGCATAACACCCTTTTCCGGGCGAGAACCATGGACTCGGACTTGGAGGTGCTGATTCTCATCCCAGTCGCTTCACACTCGGCTGCGAACCGATCCAGTGAGAGCTGAAGATCCTGGCCAGATGAAGCCATCAGGACCACATCTTCTGCAAAAAGCAGAGACCTAATCCTGCAGCCACCAAACCGGATCCCCTCAACGCCTTGACTGCGCCTAGAAATTCTGTCCATAAAAGTTATGAACAGAATCGGTGACAAAGGGCAGCCTTGGCGGACTCCAACCCTCACTGGAAACGTGTCCGACTTACTGCCGGCAATGCGGACCAAGCTCTGACACTGATCGTACAGGGAACGGACAGCCACAATCAGACAGTCCAATACCCCATACTCTCTGAGCACTCCCCACACGACCTCCCGAGGGACACGGTCGAATGCCTTCTCCAAGTCCACAAAGCACATGTAGACTGGTTGGGCAAACTCCCATGCACCCTCAAGGACCCTGCCGAGAGTATAGAGCTGGTCCACAGTTCCAGGACCAGGACGAAAACCACACTGTTCCTCCTGAATCCGAGGTTCGACTATCCGGCGTAGCCTCCTCTCCAGTACACCTGAATAGACCTTACCGGGAAGGCTGAGGAGTGTGATCCCACGATAGTTGGAACACACCCTCCGGTTGCCCCTCTTAAAGAGAGGAACCACCACCCCGGTCTGCCAATCCAGAGGTACCGCCCCCGATGTCCACGCGATGCTGCCGTTGCTATAGTTATTATCAATTGTGCTGAAGTTGTACTTTTCTATCTCCGCAAAGGGACAACTTGCAATCTTGGATTGCAGTCGTCTCTTATCAGTGTTTGTGTCCGGAACATCGAGTACCGTGACGCAGACAAAGCAGAGACAGGGCAATATCACGGGTGTCGGCACATTTGCATTTCTGAATAATCATATATCGTGTCTAACTGGGGCTTCCTTTAGAAGCAGCCGCAGTGATGTAACCCGGGACCTCTCAAATAAATAGAGGAGCACGTGGGACTGGACCATAGAGTGTGGTGGGAGATTGTAACAGAGTGCGCAGCCCCAAACGTCTCTCCTCATTGAGCCAAATTGAACTCTGTCTCTGCATGATTCCTTGCTTCTCGTCTCACCCGACACATTCCGACTTTTACAAAGCAATTAACTACCTGCTGCCACCTACTGACATGGAGTATTTGTTAGAATAATGATGTGCAAGTTATCACACAACTCTTATGCTTAAAAGGCCGTTGCTATAGTTATTATCAATTGTGCTGAAGTTGTACTTTTCTATCTGTGCAAAGGGACAACTTGCAACCTTGGATTGCAGTCATCTCTTATCAGTGTTTGTGTCCGGAACATCGAGTACCGTGACGCAGACAAAGCAGAGACAGGGCGATCTGATTTCTGAATAATCATATATCGTGTCTAACTGGGGCTGCTGAAATTACCCCCCTTTCCTTCAGAAGCAGCCTCAGTGATGTAACCAGGGACCTCCGTTATAGCATGGTGGGAGATTGTAACTGCTTACTCAGCATATATGTCATCTAAAGAACTTGGGATTGACCAGTAACTTAGATTCCCTTGGAGGAAGAACTGGTCCGCCCCAAACCTCTCTCCTCATTGAGCCAAATTGAACTCTGTCTCTGCATGATTCCTTGCTTCTTGTCTGTTTAATAGATGTCATCGGTGTTTGAACGTGACAGTATTACGTGGCTACCCTGCCGAGTTTTACTGACATGAAAATCGCGCATCACGTCCAAACACGGGGGCAATGAGAGCCATGGACGTCGGGTCCGCCGTGGAATTCCTGCCCTGCCCACAATTACCATCTTTGTATAGAACCCTGCGAACAGTCACAACAGTTACTTCACCAAAACTCACCGTGCCCCACCACAGGGCGTCTGCATACGTGGCAAACTCCTTGTTGAACTTATTCTCCACCAGGTAGACGAGGAATGAAGAAAATATGAGGACCAAGAAGCCAATGTACCAGGCGGTGACAAGTTCCTGCGGACAGAGACAGTTTTAACGTACGGTCGTTTGGCACCATTCAGGTTACACGTTTCATATATTTTATTACACAAATTGTAATCCCGCACTCCATCCAGCTGTATAATCACTCGCCATACAGCAGGATTTGTTATATAATGTATGTATTATATAAAAATATAATATGATATAAAAATATAATTTTTTGGGTTCATTGAAGTTAGCTAATTAGGGACCGCAATGTCCCTTTGGGACAGAGGACCCTATTGTATTTTGTGCGTTTTATAATTATTAATATTATTCCGCCACCTCTTTGAGCTCTAATTTGACCCCCTTTACATTCTTCAAAACTCACCATATTTGACACACACATCAGGACTGGCAAAAATTGCCATCTAATAAAAAAAACCAAACCCCAAAACTTAAAATTGCGCTCTAGCGCTTCCTAAGAAGGAAACACAGACACAACTGCCTGTAACTTCCAGTATGAATGTCGTAGCGACATGAAACAAAAACCTCTATGTAGGTCTCACTTAGACCTAGATTTCATACCATAACAACCTTGAGCTAAAATCGGAAGGTGGCAATTCCCCCTTCAAAACAAAAGTTTACTAAAAACAGTCACTTTTGCCTCTTTGAGCTGTAGTTTGACTCCCTTAACATGCTTAAAAACTCACCAAACTGGACACACACATCCATCAAGACTGGCAAAAATTGCGATCTAATAAAAAAAACCAACCCCTAAACTCAAAATTGCGCTCTAGCGCCCCTTAGGAAGAAAACACAGACACAGCTGCTCCGAGGAAGAAAACTCTGACAAAACTGCCTGTAACTTCCAGTAGGAATGTCGTAGAGACATGAAACAAAAACCTCTATGTAGGTATCACTTACACCTACATTTCATATATCAACAACCCCCAGCAAAAATCAACAGGACGTTTGCAATTCCCCCTTCAAAACAAAAGTTTTGTAAAAACCGGTCACCTTTTTTCAAACATTATCTCCTCTGAGCGCGTTTGTCGTGTCGGCTTCAAACTAGCACAGGAGAGAGATTGAACCCTTCTGATTAAAAGTTGACCAAAGAGTTTTAATTGCTCCGGTTTGGATTTTATGTGCCGTCAAAGTCGGTCCCGTCCATCTCTGCTTGCAGCTTTAATTTGACTTGTTTTGGAAAGTCTTGACAAGCCAAATGTTCTTGTTCTATTGGCAGATAATTTTGCTTAGTTCAAATAAAATACCCCTAATTTTTGTATTTCTTTTTTAATTGTTTTTGAACACTGACTTTTTGCAGTGCAGGCAAGATGCATTATTTATGATCTACAATAAACTTCTAGGGAGCAAGGAAGCAAAGGAAACACCTCGCTCGTCCATCATGTCGAAATTGTACACAGGCTATAAATTGTTTGTCTGCGTTAGCGCTTATAATAACAACATCACTAATACTTGGTTAATATTCAAATCACGAAATGTAAATGTTAGCGGTTTTTGAATGGATATTTATTGGATTTTATGGGCAAAATAGAGGACCTTCCATTGGCTCCCTGTTTATTTACATGTTAGAATGCCTACTCACTGGACTCGTGGTTAGAGTGTACGCCCCGAGATAGGTAGGTTGTGAGTTCAAACCCCGGCCGAGTCATACCAAAGACTATAAAAATGGGACCCATTACCTCCCTGCTTGGCACTCAGCATCAAGGGTTGGAATTGGGGGTTAAATCACCAAAAATTATTCCCGGGCGCGGCCACCGCTGCTGCTCACTGCTCCCCTCAGCTCCCAGGGGGTAAACAAGGGGATGGGTCAAATGCAGAGGACACATTTCACCACACGTAGTGTGTGTGTGACAATCATTGGTACTTTAACTTCAACTTAACTTAACTTGTTTTTAAAAAAATCCATCCTTCGTCATGTCTTTCATAATGATTGTGAACGATAGGCAAAATTTAAAAAAAAAAGTGCAGTTCCCTTAACTCTAATGTAGGCGGACTTTTATTTAGGTTTATTTACGAGTTAGAATGCATAAAAAAATACATCCAATTTCTTGTCTCTCATAATGATTATAAACGATAGACAAAATTCCAAAAAGTGCAGTACCACTTATATTTAACAGTTGATGTTGGTTATTGTGGCCACACAACTCAGTCCTTTTTACACCTCATCAAAGAAGGAATTTACAAGGTCCAAATAGCCAACTGCATGTTTTAGTATAAATCTTAAATCAGGGGTGTCAAATGTACGGCCCGGTTTTATCTAAATTTGCTAAGAATAAAAATGAGCCGAAATGTTTTAATGAAGTAGACTGCTGTTCCAAATGTGTCCACTAGATGTCGTAATAGCAATTCTTCGTATCTTTGTAGATGATGCTACATATGCAAAACCAAAATAAACCACATGATGTTAGTGCACCGGTCGAGGAAAATGAGCAAACTACATAAATAACATCCTCTAATTTCATTTTGATATTTTTTTTTTTATCTTGATATATTGAAAATTAACACCAATGAGTTGACTGGTGAACATTATCACATCATTTATTCATAAAGTATAAATAACGACAAAGAAAGATAGAATACAATTACAGACAAGTCATTGTAATGTCTGCTCGCGGAAAACAAACATCCTAACCGGTATGGCGTAGTGGGTAGAGCGGCCGTGCCAGAAACCTGAGGGTTGCAGGTTCGCTCCCCGCCTCTTGACATCCAAATCGCTGCCGTTGTGTCCTTGGGCAGGACACTTCACCCTTGCCCCCGGTGCCGCTCACACTGGTGAATGAATGATGAATGAATGATAGGTGGTGGTCGGAGGGGCCGTCGGCGCAAACTGGCAGCCTCGCTTCCGTCAGTCTACCTCAGGGCAGCTGTGGCTACAAATGTAGCTTACCACCACCAGGTGAGAAAGAATGATGGGTTTCCACTTCTCTGTGAGCGCTTTGAGTATATAACAATCAAAAAGCGCGATATAAAATATATTCCATTATTATTATTATTATAATCTACGATTTGACTCCCTCGAATGGCCCTGACGCTGTGAACAACAGGAACAGGCTGTTCTGAAAACACCCCCGGGGACACCTCAATGATGGACGCTTTTGACCTCCCTCCCTCCTCAACGACACCTGGAGTCGAACTTTTGCTTGCATGCAGAACGGCCCCAGCCTATGAATATTACATCGACACACCCAAGACAATGGGCATATACACACAAACCCCCACGCCTTCACCACCGCTTGATTCCCCTCGGGGTGATGGACGGCTGGCAGCGCTTCATAGCAGCAGTCGACCTCCAGGACCCCAACTCCCCGCCCCTCTGTTGCGAGTTGTCGTGGTTAAATGTAACATGTTTACGTGTGCATGGCATGGAGGCTTTTTCCCACTCCAGACTAGGCCCCCTTAGGAGCTCAGTCTAGATTGTATTTTTTTTACTCATCTTCTTCCCCAGCGTTTTACCTTTTTCTTATCTTTTACGGGGCGCCTTGTGGCGACCCATCAGCGTTCCTGTTCTGTAACCCTGTACACTGTTTGTTTGTCTAATCTTGAACGGGTTTGTGCTGAAAACATAGTTTCCTTGTACTTGTGCAATGACAATAAAGTCCTATCCTATCCTATCCTATTAACCGCAACATGTAAGTGTAAAAAAAACATTGTTAATTTTTAAACAAACAAAACAATCTGATGTTGTCTTTATTTTTAAGTTATCGTGCCGTGATTTTACCAGGGAGTAGATTTTTCTCCATATGGCCCCCCCATCTAAAATGAGTTTGACATCCCTGTCTTAAATGGTATTCTTGTATAGCGTTTTTTTTTTTTTACCTTAATTGTACTCAAATCACTTTGACACTATTTCCACATTCACCCATTCACACACGCCATGCAAGGCCCTAACCACGAGCAAGGGTGAAGTGTCTTGCCCAAGGACACGACTAGGGTGGTGGAAGTCAGGGATCAGAACCAGGAACCTAGAGCCATGCCGTCCCCCGTTAACCCTTGTGTAATGTTCATATTGTCGTTACTCAGCCAGCGTTTGTGGGTCTGATGGACCCGTTGCATTTTGTGGCTTTTAATGCCTCACAATCAAACACTTCTATGTTAAAATACTGAACAGATGTTTGTTGCGATAAGGTAAACATCTGTTCAGTATTTTAACATAAAAGTGTTTGATTGTGAGGCATTAAAAGCCACAAAATGCAACGGGTCCATCAGACCCACAAACGCTGGCTGAGTAACAACAATATGAACATTACATAAGGGTTAACACTGTCTGCTCTCATTTTCTCGTACAGTTGACCCTCTGATGTTCTGTGTACCTTCACTCTGTCCTCTTCCTGTCCCGGCCTGCTTTGTGTGTGTGTGTGTGTGTGTGTGTGTGGTACACATAACATCAATTTCCACACATCTATTGGACCCGGACATCTTATATGTAATAGAAATGTGTAGGAGGGGTGTATGGTGTGTGGTCATTAAAGGCCTACTGAAACCCACTACTGCCGACCACGCAGTCTGATAGTTTATAAATCAATGATGAAATCTTAACATTGCAACACATGCCAATAGCTTACTAAAGTGCAATTTTAAATTTCGCACGAAAAATCCTGCTGAAAATGTCTCGGTATGATGACGCCGGCACGTGACGTCACGGATTGTAGAGGAAATGTTGGGACAGAATGGTGGCCAGCTATTAAGTCGTCTGTTTTCATCGCAAAATTCCACAGTATTCTGGACATCTGTGTTGGTGAATCTTTTGCAATTTGTTCAATGAACAATGGAGACAGCAAAGAAGAAAGCTGTAGGTGGGAAGCGGTGTATTAGCGGCCGGCTGCAGCAACACAAACACAGCCGGTGTTTCATTGTTTACATTCTCGAAAGATGACAGTCAAGCTTTACCATTGGCCTGTGGAGAACTGGGACAACAGAGACTCTTACCAGGAGGACTTTGAGTTGGCTGCGCAGACGCGGTACCGTGAGTACGCATGCAGCTGCGGCTTCCAAACATTTGATCGCTTGCCCGTACGTGCGTGCCGCTATGTGCATGTCACGTACGTAACTTTGGGGACTTTGGGGAAATATATGTGCTGTATGAACTTTGGGGAGGTGAACGGTACTTTGGGCTGTGGGATTGAGTGTGTTGTGCAGGTGTTTGAGTTGTATTGGCGGGTTATAAGGACGGGAGGGGGGAGGTCTTTGTTATGCGGGATTAATTTGTGGCATATTAAATATAAGCCTGGTTGTGTTGTGGCTAATAGAGTATATATATGTCTTGTGTTTATTTACTGTTTTAGTCATTCCCAGCTGAATATCAGGTCCCACCCGCCTCTCACAGCATCTTCCCTATCTGAATCGCTCCCACTGCCCTCTAGTCCTTCACTCTCACTTTCCTCATCCACAAATCTTTCATCCTCGCTCAAATTAATGGGGAAATCGTGGCTTTCTCGGTCTGAATCTCTCTCGCTGCTGGTGGCCATGATTGTAAACAATGTGCAGATGTGAGGAGCTCCACAACCTGTGACGTCACGCTACTCGTCTGCTACTTCCGGTACAGGCAAGGCTTTTTTTATCAGCGACCATAAGTTGCGAACTTTATCGTCGATGTTCTCTACTAAATCCTTTCAGCAAAAATATGGTAATATCGCGAAATGATCACACACAGAATGGACCTGCTATCCCCATTTAAATAAGAAAATCACATTTCAGTAGGCCTTTAAATATGTATTCTGATATATTTTCTTCACAGAAAATGAGCCAAAGTCAGTGAGTCTCAGTTTGAAAAATGTATTAATTGTATCAGTTTTCTTTTAATAAAAAAATGAAAACAGGGTCCTACAGACCCGAACACCACATAAGGGGGTAAATGTTTTTCGCACAACCTGAGTGGCATCAGTTCCATTTCTTGACTAATGATAATGACACTCCAGTCGTGCAACTTCCGCTTCGGACAACCCTCGTGGTTTCAGGATTGTCCACGATCGACCCACGTAAATTCCCCTTCTCAGAGCGGCACTGTTGTTCTTCCACACCAAGACCAAGTAACCACAGCACTTAGAACCCGTGGTTAGCCACACAGAGCTGTAAACCTGTTATTTTGGGCTTTATTTGTGGTGGAGACAGTCCGATCCTGAATGAATTAATACGTTTTGTCATCACTAAATGGAACTCTTTGGAGTTTCCCCATTTCCACATGCTGTTCAACTTATGTCCTTACAAATTCATAACCGGCATCTTAAAATCAAGTTACAGCATATTCACTATGAATCCACAACTTTGACATGAGCAAATACATATGTGGAAGTCGCTTCCTAGCAGTTTCCACTGGAGCCAGGCGTGCAGTTTTTAACAGAATTTTAATGTTCATCAATTTAATCAAATGTTTTTCAGCAGGTCGTGACTTTTCAGTCACTCCAAATCCTCCCACTGTCCTGTTCCCGGCCGCTACTGTTAAAGACAACAGGTGATTGGATAACTACTGGGGAGACCTAATCACCTGTTCAGCTGTGTCTCGCCGTCGGCACTGACACGCCCCCATTTGATGGTGCTCTGTCCTCAGCACCATGGACAGAGGCGGTGACCTGCCCTCCTGCAGGTAACGCTGGCCACACCTCCCTCCACAACATATTCAACATTCTCCTGAGAACTAGCATCCTTTGCCATGAGCATTGTTTTGGTTAATTTAATTTGTCAGAGTTACACCTTTTGGGGGAAAAAAAAAGTACTGCAAAACACAAATGTCCACTGCAGAGGACACTACTAAGCATGAGTGGCCTGTCTTGGCTTTTATTGTACGAAACCCAAAACCAGTGAAGTTGGCACGTTGGGTAAATCGTAAATAAAAACAGAATACAATGATTTGCAAATCCTTTTCAATTTATATTCAACTGACTAGACTGCAAAGACAAGATACTTAACGTTCAAACTGGAAAACGTTATTTTTTGCAAATATTAGCTCATTTGGAATTTGATGCCTGCAACATGTTTCAAAAAAGCTGGCACAAGTGGCAAAAAAGACTGAGAAAGCTGAGGAATGCTCATCAAACACTTATTTGGAACATCCGACAGGTGAACAGGCTAATTGGGAACAGGTGGGTGCCATGATTGGGTATAAAAGCAGCTTCCATGAAATGCTCAGTCATTCACAAACAAGGATGGGGCAAGGGTCACCACTTTGTCAACAAATGCGTGAGCAAATTGCTTAAGAACAACATTTGTAAACCAGCTATTGCAAGGAATTTAAGGGACTTCACCATCTACGGTCCGTAATATCATCAAAAGCTTCAGAGAATCTGGAGAAATCACTACACGTAAGCGGCAAGGCTGAAAACCAACATTGAATGCCCGTGACCTTCGATCCCTCAGGCGGTACTGCATCAAAATCCGACATCAGTGTGTAAAGGATATGTTAGAATAATCATGCATATATTGTCACACAACTTTATGCTTAAGGGCCGTTGCTATAGTTATTATCTGTATTTTTCTGTCTGTGCAAAGCTGGCAATCCAAAAGATTGCCAGCCGTCTCGTATCAGTGTTGTGACCAGACTCGGCCTGCTGACTGCCAAGGCTGAACACCGCCGTGACGCAGACAGAACAGAGACAAGGCGATATCACCAGCGTCAGCACATTTGCATTTTTGTATAGTCATATATCGTGTCTAACTGGAGTTGTCGAGATTACCCCCTTCCCTCGGCGACAGCTTCAGTGATGTAACCAGGGACCTCCCAAATAAATAGAGGAAGCACGCGGGCTGGACTTTTAGAACGTAGTTTGGATCTGTAACTAGAATACAGCCCAAAACACGTGTCTCCTCATTGAGCCAAATTGAACTCTGTCTTCTGCATGATTCCTTGCTTCTCGTCTTTTTAATAGATGTCATCAGTGTTTGAACCTGACAGGATATCACCACATGGGCTCTGGAACACTTCAGAATAAAACACTGTCAGGAACTACAGTTCGTCGCTACATCTGTCAGTGCAAGTTAAAACTCTACTATGCAAAGCGAACGCCATTTATCAACAACACCCAGAAATGCCGTCGGCTTCACTGGGCCCGAGCTCATCTACAATGGACTGATACAATGTGGAAAAGTGTTCTGTGGTCTGACGAGTCCACATTTCAAATTGTTTTTGGAAACTGTGAACGTCGTGTCCTCCGGATCAAAGAGGAAATTGGATTGTTATAGGGGCAAAGTTGAAAAGCCAGCATGTGTGATGTTATGGGGGTGTATTAGTGCCCAAGACATGGGTAACTTACACATCTGTGAAGGCGCCATTAATGCTGAAATGTACATACATGTTTTGGAGCAACATATGTTGCCATCTAAGCAACGCTACCATAGACGCCCCTGCTTATTTCAGCAAGACAATGCCAAGCCACGTGTTACAACAACCTGGCTTTGTAGTAAAAGAGTGCAGGTACTAGACTGGCCTGCCTGTAGTCCAGACCTGTCTCCCATTGAAAATGTGTGGCACATTATGAAGCCTAAAATACCACAACGGAGACCCCCGGACTGTTGAACAACTTAAGCTGTACATCTAGCAAGAATGGGAAAGAATTCCACCTGAAAAAGCTTCAAAAATGGGTCTCGTCAGTTCCCAAACGTTTACTGACTGTTGTTAAAAGGAAAGGTCATGTAACACAGTGATGAACATGCCCCTGTGCCAACTTTTTTGCAATGTGTTGCTGCCATTAAATTCAAAGTTAATGATTATTTGCAAAAAAAAAAAAAATTGTTTCTCAGTTCTAATATTAAATATTTTGTCTTTGCAGTCTATTCAATTGAATATATATATATATATATATATATATATATATATATATATCCATCCATCCATCCATTTTCTACCGCTTTTATATATATATATATATATATATATATATATATATATATATATATATATATATATATATATATATATATATAAAAGCGGTAGAAAATGGATGGATGGATGGATATATATATATATATATATATATATATATATATATATATATATATATATATATATATATATATATATGTATATATGAAATACTTGACTTGGTGAATTCTAGCTGTAAATATACTCCTTCCCTCTTAACCACGCCCCGCCCCCTCCCACCCCCCATCTCCCGAAAGCGGAGGTTTCAAGGTTGGCAAGTATGGCATATAGACAAGTACCCAATAACGTATAATTATTGTAATTCCCCATTAATTCCCATACATTCCCATTAATTCCCATGGACGGTGTCCAACTTTGAATAATCAAAAAATTGTCAATATTTCCAAACTTCCCGAGCTTAACTTCCCGTGGTAAATTTACCGGAAACTTTCCACCCCTTTGCAAACCCTACGTGGAACAGAACCTGTTCGTAAGTCAATGACCACCTGTATATGCAGAGTGTAAATTGAGGGATTATAATCAGTATAATAAAGTACATTTAAAAAAACTTACCTTGCTGTGTGCATATACCACAGACCCGAGCAGCTTCCATGTACCTCCTCTCCGGTCCATCCGCACCATGCGTAAGATCTGCAGAAATCGAAGGCTACGCAGGACTGAAGTGGCAAAGATGTTGCCCTGGCTGCCTGCCGACACCACCGCCACTGAAGCAATCAGCACTATGATGTCTAAAGGGTACATGAGAAAACATTTTTATTTTTTTAAAACAGTACAACACCATGTACTATATTTTAAAACTGGGGTAAATCATAATAGCATCATACAGCATATCCTTACAGTAATAATTTCTTTACAAATTGTACATATCCGTGCTGTCTGTGCCTTAAAATTAAGTATTTTAGTAAATAACACCACGGAAGACAAAATGATTTGTCTACATGGCGGTCGACCCCTCCAGATCCAACCACAGAATTTAGAGAAAGGACGGGTGAGCAGAACCCACGGTTCCTATTCAAAATGTACCTTAACTTGACTTAACTTCAAATCCTTGGAATAGCTTGCCATTTCGTCATTTATATGTATATATATATGTATATATATATATATACATATAAATGACGAAATGGCAATATGTATATATATATATATATATATATATATATATATATATATATATATATATATATATATATATATATACCGTATTTTTCGGACTATAAGTCGCAGTTTTTTTCATAGTGTGGCCGGGCTCCAGTGCAACTTATATATGTTTTTTTCCTTTTTTACTATGCATTTTTGGCAGGTGCGACTTATACTCCGGTGCGACTTATACTCCGAAAATTACGATATATATATATATATATATATATATATATATATATATAAATATATATATATATATATATATATATCCATCCATCCATCTTCTTCCGCTTATCCGAGGTCGGGTCGCGGGGGCAGCAGCCTAAGCAGGGAAGCCCAGACTTCCCTCTCCCCAGCCACTTCGTCCAGCTCCTACCGGGGGATCCCGAGGCGTTCCCAGGCCAGCCGGTATATAGTCTTCCCAACGTGTCCTGGGTCTTCCCTGTGGCCTCCTACCGGTCGGACGTGCCCTAAACACCTCCCTATGGAGGCGTTCGGGTGGCATCCTGACCAGATGCCCGAACCACCTCATCTGGCTCCTCTCGATATGGAGGAGTAGCGGCTTTACTTTGAGCTCCTCCCGGATGACAGAGCTTCTCACCCTATCTCTAAAGGAGAGCCCTGCCACCCGGCGGAGGAAACTCATTTCGGCCGCTTGTACCCGTGATCTTGTCCTTTCGGTCATGACCCAAAGCTCATGACCATAGGTGAGGATGGGAACGTAGATCGGCCGGTAAATTGAGAGCTTTGCCTTCCGGCTCAGCTCCTTCTTCACCACAACGGATCGATACAGCGTCCGCATTACTGAAGACGCCGCACCGATCCGCCTGTCGATCTCACGATCCACTCTTCCCTCACTCGTGAACAAGACTCCGAGGTACTTGAACTCCTCCACTTGGGGCAGGGTCTCCTCCCCAACCCTTTTCCGGGTGAGAACCATGGACTTGGACTTGGAGGTGCTGATTCTCATCCCAGTCGCTTCACACTCGGCTGCGAACCGATCCAGTGAGAGCTGAAGATCCTGGCCAGATGAAGCCATCAGGACCACATCATCTGCAAAAAGCAGAGACCTAATCCTGCAGCCACCAAACCAGATCCCCTCAACGCCTTGACTGCGCCTAGAAATTCTGTCCATAAAAGTTATGAACAGAATCGGTGACAAAGGGCAGCATTGGCGGAGTCCAACCCTCACTGTAAACGGGTCCGACTTACTGCCAGCAATGCGGACCAAGCTCTGGCATTGAGCATACAGGGAGCGGACCGCCACAATCAGACAGTCCGATACCCCATACTCTCTGAGCACTCCCCACAGGACTTCCCGGGGTACACGGTCGAATGCCTTCTCCAAGTCCACAAAACACATGTAGACTGGTTGGGCAAACTCCCATGCACCCTCAAGGACCCTGCCAAGATATATATATATATATATATATATATATATATATATATATATATATATATATATATATATATATATATATATATATATATATATATATGTGTATAAAGCACCAGTATAGATATCCCTATACCAATATTTTGGTACCAATACCAAAATGTATTTCAATACTTTACAATACTTTTCTAAATAAAGGGGACCACAAAAAAAGGCATTATTTGCTTTATTTCAACAAAAAATCTTAGGGTACATTAAACATATGTTTCCTATTGCAAGTTTGTCCTTAAATAAAATAGTGAACATACTAGACAACTAGTCTTTTATTAGTAAGTAAACAAACAAAGGCTCCTAATTTAGTCTGCTGACATATGCAGTAACATATTGTGTCATTTATACACCTATTATTTTGTCAACATTATTAAGGACAAGTGGTAGAAAATGAATTATTAATCTACTTGTTCATTTACTGTTAATATCTGCTTACTTTCTCTTCTTACATGTTAAATGGGTTGTACTTGTATAGCGCTTTTCTACCTTCAAGGTACTCAAAGCGCTTTGACACTACTTCCACATTTACCCATTCACACACACATTCACACACTGATGGAGGGAGCTGCCATGCAAGGCGCTAACCAGCACCCATCAGGAGCAAGGGTGAAGTGTCTTGCTCAGGACAAAACGGACATGATGAGGTTGGTACTAGGTGGGGATTGAACCAGGGACCCTCGGGTTGCGCACGGCTACTCTCCCACTGCGCCACACCGTCCCTGTTCTATCTACACTTCTGTTAAAATGTAATAATCACTTATTCTTCTGTTGTTTGATACTTTACATTAGTTTTGGATGATACCACACATTTACAGGATCCTACATTGGTCATATTCAAAGTCCTCATGTGTCCAGGGACATATTTCCTGAGTTTATAAACATAATATAAATAAAAAAGAATAAAAAAAAGAAGATTCTGTGATGATAAAAAATATGAATGTATGTTCACTATTTTATTTAAGGACCTAATTACAATATTAAACATATGTTTAATGTACCCTAAGATTTGTTGTTAAAACAAAGCCAATATGCAGTTTTTTTGTGGTCCCCTTTCTTCAGAAAAGTACCAAAATAATTTTAGTACCGGTACCAAAATATTGGTATCGTTACAACACTAGATTTTTCATAATTGCCATAATAAACAAAGACTATGTTAACATGAAGAACGTGGGGGTGATGTGTGATCAATGAGCTGCCTTCCTACGATCTTTCCAACTCGGCTTTCCAAGATGCCGCAGATCCATGTCTAAATATTGGAAAAATCTAAAGCCATTGATGCGAGCTCATTACGCAAATGCATTCTTCTCTTATGAGCTTCGACCACATCTCCCAGTGACAGGCACATATTTTGCTCGGTCGCATGCAATGGAATATTGCTCACGACTTAACATTAAGTTGCTGCCGACCTCCACCAGGGCACTGGAGGGAAAAGGACTGAACGATGCAGCAGGCATAAAAACGAGGGGAGGGGGGAAGAAACTGACTGACTAAGTATTTGCATTATTGAGGGAAATGGAGCAAGGTGTGCTTTATTAACTCACCGATGACGCAGAAAGGTTTTCTGACAAACCGGATTCGCCCTTGCCATCCTCTGTAGCGACAGCAACATCCTGCTGACCAGATGCGGATGATGTACTCCAACCCGAACACCACAATCATGACAAACTCCTGCAAGACGTTTGATAAATAGTGTGTCAATAGTCTGAGCAGAAGAATATTGCTTTCAGTACATGCACATGGTTATACACAAATATTACATATACATGTGTGTATATTAGAGATGCGCGGTTTGCGGACACAACCGCGGAGTCCGCGGATTATCCGCGGGTCGGGCGGTTGAAATTAAAAAAAATTAGATTTTATCCGCGGGTCGGGTCGGGCGGTTGAAATAAAAAAAAATTAGATTTTAAATAGATTCAGGCGGGTGGCAGTTAAACCAATTCGGAAATATATATACATAGTTAAATGTTGTTACCCACATACAAAAAACGAGCAGGCACCTGCAGCATATGCCACAACAGAAGAAGAAAAAAAAAAAGAGATGGCAACGCCGGCAGCAAACGTGGTACGCGACAAACTAAAAAAGGGAATACTAAAGACCAGGGGAAAAAAAGGCCAGAAAAGTTCAGCGTGGACTCGTTTTTATGAGGTTGTAAATCAGGATGATAGTAATGCTGGCTACGTGATTTGCAAGAGCTGCGACGCTGTTTATGTCTACGACAGTCACAAAACCGGGACATCTAACATGGTGCATCACATTTGTGCAAAACCCCGAACCTCCACAAACACCCTGAGCATGAGCAGTTTCGTCCGCCGTGATCCCAGAAGAGTGCCACAGGATGTTAAAACAAGATAGAACGCAGCTGCCTGCAGCAGTTTGAGTGGCGCGAGCGCGCTTGGAGGTGCGCTCAGCGCGGCTCCCAGATGATTGCGCACTGGTGTGCGTCTGGGCCGTGACAGCGTGGCACGTATTGAATGTCTCTGCTACATTGGATCAGTCTCCTTTCTTTAACAGGCAAAAGCTTTATAACCTCACTAATGCCTTGCATCGTCTATATTAGATATATAACAACGTGCGGGTGCCGGATGGCAGGCGGGTGCGGTTTTGATTAAATGTTAGTTCGGGTGGATGCGGATGGTTGACGACTTTTGTGATGCGGTTGCGGATGAAATAATTGCCTATCCGCGCATCTCTAGTGTATATACAGTATATATGCATACATGTATACTGTATATGTCATGGCTGTCTTGAGTTTCCAATAGTTTGTACAACTCTTATTTTTTTGTGATAGAGTGATTGGAGCACATACTTGTTGGTCACAAAAAAACATTCATGAAGTTTTCTTCTTTTATGAATTTATTATGGGTCTAATGAAAATGTGAGCAAATCTGCTGGGTCAAAAGTATACTGTAGGGGGGGCGTGGCCTGCGGACCGGCAGCGAAGCGGGGTGTGCCAGGACCGGCTTCGAGATCAGCGACAGGTGCGTAGATGACCCAGCTGAGAGTGTTTGTCTGATCACCTGTCGCTCTGTTAAAGGCAGCAGTCGGGAAGGAGAGGGGGAGTTGTTGTTGATGGCGGTTGGTGAAGCACGAGCGAGAGCAAGACAGACGAGACGCTGGGGAGAAACCATTCCTGTGCTCTATTGAGAGAAAAGACTTTGCACTTTTATTGTAAAATAAAACAACCTGGAAGAGCCTGGCATGTCGGTAATTGGTGGTCCGAGGAACCCGGAGGAGCAAGACCTCCACATATACATACAGCAATGTTAAAGGCCTACTGAAAGCCACTACTACCGACCACGCTGTCTGATAGTTTATATATCAATGATGAAATCTTAACATTGCAACACATGTTTACTAAAGTGCAATTTTAAATTTTGCGCGAAATATCCTGCTGAAAACGTCTCGGTATGATGACGTCAGCGCGTGACGTCACGGATTATAGAGGACATTTTGAGACAGCATGGTGGCCAGCTATTAAGTCGTCTGTTTTCATCGCAAAATTCCACAGTATTCTGGACATCTGTGTTGGTGAATCTTTTGCAATTTGTTCAATGAACAATGGAGACAGCAAAGAAGAAAGCTGTAGGTGGGAAGCGGTGTATTGAGGCCGGCTGCAGCAACACAAACACAGCCGATGTTTCATTGATTACATTCCCGAAAGATGACAGTCAAGCTTTACCATTGGCCTGTGGAGAACTGGGACAACAGAGACTCTTACCAGGAGGACTTTGAGTTGGATGCGCGGACACGGAACCGTGAGTACGCATGCAGCTGCGGCTTCCAAACATTTGATCGCTTGCCCGTACGTGCGTGCCGCTATGTGCATGTCACGTACGTAACTTTGGGGAAATATATGTGCCGTATGAACTTTGGGGAGGTGAACGGTACTTTGGGCTGTGGGATTGAGTGTGTTGTGCAGGTGTTTGAATTGTATTGGCGGGTAATATGGACGGGAGGGGGGAGGTGTTTGTTATGCGGGATTAATTTGTGGCATATTAAATATAAGCCTGGTTGTGTTGTGGCTAATAGAGTATATATATGTCTTGTGTTTATTTACTGTTTTAGTCATTCCCAGCTGAATATCAGGTCCCACCCGCCTCTCACAGCATCTTCCCTATCTGAATCGCTCCCACTGCCCTCTAGTCCTTCACTCTCACTTTCCTCATCCACGAATCTTTCATCCTCGCTCAAATTAATGGGGAAATCGTGGCCATGATTGTAAACAATGTGCAGATGTGAGGAGCTCCACAACCTGTGACGTCACGCTACTCGTCTGCTACTTCCGGTACAGGCAAGGCTTTTTTATCAGCGACCAAAAGTTGCGAACTTTATCGTCGATGTTCTCTACTAAATCCTTTCAGCAAAAATATGGCAATATCGCGAAATGATCAAGTATGACACATAGAATGGACCTGCTATCCCCGTTTAAATAAGAAAATCGCATTTCAGTAGGCCTTCAGGTGATGTCAGATGAAACAAAAATTGAGCTGTTTGGACCGTTTTGCTGCCAATGGAACTGGTGCTTTAGAGAGAGTAAATGGGACAATGAAAAAGGAGGATTACCTCCCAAATTCTTCAAGACAACCTAAAATCCTCAGCCCGGAGGTTGGGTCTTGGGCGCACTTGGGTGTTCCAACAGGACTATGACCCCAAACACACGTCAAAAGTGGTAAAGGAATGGCTAAATCAGGCTAGAATTAAGGTTTTTAGAATGGCCTTCCCAAAGTCCTTACTTAAACGTGTGGACGATGCTGAAGAAACAAGTCCATGTCAGAAAACCAACAAATTTAGCTGAACTGCGCCAATTTTGTCAAGAGGAGTAGTCAAAAATTCAACCTACCAAAAGTGCCTTATTGCAGTGAAACTTGCCAAGGGACATGTAAGCAAATATTAACATTGCTGTATGTATACTTTTGACCCAGCACATTTTCAGTAGACCCATAATAAATTCATAAAAGAACCAAACTTCATGAATGTTTTTTTGTGACCAACAAGTATGTGCTCCAATCACTCTTTCACAAAAAAATAAGAGTTGTAGAAATTATTGGAAACTCGAGATGTTCTTTACAAGTGTATGTAAACTTTTGACCACGACTGTACATGGGTGTGTCGATTGTCAATCATCAGGTCATATAATCCACAAAGTTTGAATGGAAGCTTTTTTTAACAAACGAGAAGTCATCATTCATTCAACCTTTGTGGATAGTATACAACTACTATCACAAATATAAAAAATACAAATAAAATCAGTTGGACCAGCCGTGCAAGATTTCCCTCTTTAGTTGCCAAATCTAATATGATCCACTTTGCCTATTGTCAGAATAATTGTATCTAAGTTATCACAAAACTTTGTGTTTCAATGAGGACAAAAGCTGTCTTTGATCTTACCAAGAAAAAGGCTTGTAAAACTCCACTGTGTAGGATACGAAGCAACATGAAGGTGTCGTTTTCTTTGATGTATTGTAATCCAGAGAAAGATTTTGTCTTGACCCGAGCTCTACAAAGCGGAGAGAAAGCATGACCTGCCCAAGCTCCAGGCACCTCTTCTTTGAACTGTTTTACGACCTTTTCTTTCAACTGTTTACGACCTTTTCTTTGAACTTGGCTGTTTACGACCCCCCTCCCTTAGAAACATCTGTTGCCATGTAATCAGAGAAAGTCCAAATAAAAGAGGAGGCGTACAATCTTTCGTCAGAGCGTGGTGACACTGTGCAAGGGTACAGGTGCACGCATTTCTCCTCATTGAGCCAAATGTAATTCTGTCTGTTTAATTCCTTTCTTCTTGTCTTGTTTAATAGATGTCATCAGTGTTTGAACCTGACGCCTTCTATAAAAACATCTAAAAAACGTATATTTTGGTCATTTTAAGCATTACCCACAAGGCTCTTGATAGCGTTTTTTTTGCAATTTGGAATACACAAAAATATAAAGATATAGGTTATGTGTTGTTGTTCACATAGGGATTGTTGTTGATTGGCAAGTATTCCGATTCAGTCGGTATAGTACGTGACAATGGTGATTGGTCCATTTTAAGTGATCATTTGAAGATCTATTTATTTCCTTGCATTGGTCTTTTTTTTTGTTCTTACCAGAATGAGAAGACATTCAGAGGAGAAGTCCTGATGAGCTGGAATGGTTGAGAAGACAGACAGGACCAAGCAGCTGAAGACCAAGATAAACCTAAAAAGCAGACCAAATGTAAAATCAGGTACAATTTTGGAAATGTGCAGATTTTGATCTTATCATATTAATTCTTTCCGGAATGTGAATCGTGAACCTAACTTTTAGCTCAATAATGTGCTTTGTTAGGCTAATTCTGTTTATTTGTCCAAAACACTTTGCAGGGAGCAAGCAGTGAAATTGTGGTTCATGAAAAAGAAGAGATATCTGACAATTCTCGCACACAATTTTTTTCCCAGAAAAATCTTCTTAAAACAACAAAAACAAAAACAAAAAAAATATTTGGCGTGTGAAAAATGACTAAATAATTGTTGCATGCTGAGTCAGCGTTTTATCATCTCTGAGTTCCTTGGAAGTCATGAAGTGGTTAAAAAAGGGATCTGCACTTTTTTGGGTATTTTTGTTCACAATCATTATGGAAGACATAACAGATTATTTTTTTTAATGCCTTCAAAATATTGAATAAATGTGATCAAAAGTCTGCTTACAATGGAGCCTATGGGAGCCATTCAATTCTGCTTATAGAGCCCCTAAATTTTTTAAATGTAAATGGATTATACTTGTGCACCTTCAAGGTACTCAAAGCGTTTTGACACTATTTCCACATTCACCCATTCACGCACACACTCACACACTGATGGCGGGAGCTGCTATGCAAGGCCCTAACCACGACCCATCAGGAGCAAGGGTGAAGTGTCTTGCTGAAGGACACAACGGACGTGACAAGGTTGGTAGAAGGTGGGGATCGAACCAGGAACTCTCAGGTTGCTGGCACGGCCACTCTCCCAACCGCGCAAAAACATCCAAGCACTTCCATTAGGGTTGTATATACATAATGTAAGTATATATGTCATGTAGTAACGGGCACATTTATAATAACATTAATATGTAAACACAATTGTGGAGGGGGGGCGTGGTCTGCGGGCCTGCCGCGGAGAGGGATGTGTAAGGACCGGCCTCGAAGCCAGCGGCAGGTGAATAGATTGCCCAGCTGGGGATAGTTACCTAATCACCTGTCGCCTTTATTAGCAGCAGCCGGAACGAGACACGTAGTTGGAGTTGGACTGGGAGCCAGAGAGACCTGAGGTGCTTCCAAACCAAGAGACTGAAAAGTTGTAGAGTGAAGTACTGTCCTGGCGTGTGTGTGTGCGCACAATAAAAACATTGATAACACCAGACTCCCGGGCTACTGTGAGGATCTGTCGGCATCAGGGGGACCCACGAGAGAAAGACGTCCACGACAATATTTACATATGTTGGTAGTTTTAAGCATTAAAGGCGCATTAATTTCCAAAACCCATCACAACGTTTGCTTTTTTTGTTTCTACATCACTGATTATTACTCACTGCAGACTTTATGAGAGCCTACAAACATAATAAAATATAACTTACTGTACAATGTCTGCTGTCATTAGGATACAAAAATGAGGGGTATTTTATTTGAACTAAGCAAAATTATCTGCCAATAGAACAAGAAAAGTTGGCTTGTCAAGACTTTCCAAAACAAGTCAAATTAGCTAACCTCAATGAACCCAAAAATACCTTAAAATAAGTATATTGTCACTAATAACAACTGTATTACTATATGAGTATGTATTTTCTATTGTTTCATTGAAGATAAAACAGCAAAGTCCATTTGGCTGTCATCTGTTTTAATTATGAGACACAATTGTGTCAAAGTCATGCTTGAAATAAAGAATTATTACTTTAAAAAAGTAGTTTTATACTTGTGAGTGTTGATGACACAGCTTTGCAACAGTTGATATTCTAGTTTCAAACATGTTTTACTCAATATAGGTCATCAAATCTCAGCAATAAGCTGTAATATCTTACTGAGATCATTTAGGACCAAAACCCTATAAAACAAATAAAACACTCTAACATAAAATCTTATGTATGGCCGCACAAGTGATGCCCAAAATGTCCATAACATACCCAGCCGAGTCCTACGGGGAGGGGGAATAAAAGTTGGAAAAGTCTGCAAAAGTCCCAAAAATGTTGAAAATACCGACCCAGGTTTGAGTCCCACAAGTTCTGGAATGCCCAAAAAGTCCAAAACGCTGGAAGGCAGGGGGAAAAGGGAGAAAAGTCGGTAAAATGTTCAAAAATCACACCCGGGTTCCATGTGGGACTCGAACCTGGGTAGGTATTTTGAACATTTTTGGGACTTTTGCAGACTTTCCCAACTTTTATCCCCCCTCCCTGTGGGACTCGGCTGGGTGTGTTATGGACATTTTGGGCATCCAGGGACTTGCGCGGCCAGCGGCGGGACTTGTGGGACTCGAACCTGGGTAGGTATTTTCAACATTTTTGGGGACTTTTGCCGACTTTTCTCCCCCACTTCCTGTGGGACTTTGCTGGGTGCGTTTTGGACATTTTTTGCATCCCGGGACTTGTGTGGCCGGCGGCGGAACTCGTGGGACTGGAACCCGGGGAGGTATTTTGGACAAAATTGGGACTTTTGACCATTTTGTCCGCCTTTTCCCCTCTTCTTCCCCGCCTTTCTTAGCACCATTGCTGGGTGTGTTTTGAACATTTGGACAAAAATAGTTTCAAGCATGTTTTACTCAATATAGGTCATCAAATCTCAGCAACAAGCAGTAATATCTTACTGAGATCATTTAGGACCAAAACACTTAAAACAAGTAAAACACTCTAACATAAAATCTGCTTAGTGAGAAGAATGATCTTATCAGACAGAAAATAAGCAAATATCACCCATATTTGAGATATTTAATCTTACTTAAATTTCAGTTTTTGCAGTGTACAACCTCAGCAAAACTTGGCTCTCCATTTACCACCATAATGACCAACATTCAAATACAGTAGCACAGTAAGCCTAAATATTCCCCCCCAAAAAAGCAGAAGTTTTAGAAAACCAGGGAAGTTGGCACGTTGTGTAAATGGTAAATAAAAACAGAATACAATGATTTTCAAATCCTTTTCAACTTATATTCAATTGAATGGACTACAAAGACAACGTTCTGTCATAACGCGGGGGTTTACGCAGCTTACTGCGAGACTTGTTCTCCCGGGATGCAATCGGACTATACCGGACAAGGCTTGAAAGTAGGAACATTTTCTACTTATTATCTAACACTCAACGAAGTACAAAAAAACAGAAAACAACCCGAAGGCAAGCGTGCCTATCGCACTTGGAAGCTAAAGCAAAAACTTTGGACATAAAACATGAAACTAAAGACATGAAACCTGCACTAAACTGTGACATGAAACAAATAGCTTTAACTATGGAAACGAGCAACATGAACTGTGGTATCGCATGAATCAAGCATGAATCTGTGGCATGAAACGAGCAATGTCGCCAGCCCGACTGACTGGCAAAGGCGGTTTAAAAAGTCTCTTGATTAGAGCCAGGTGAGCGTCCGAAAACCAGCGGCAGGTGAAAATCGTATGCCACCATGGCAACCAAAACAAACAAGAGTGCGTTAAAAAACAGGAACTATTGGAGTTCAAAACAAACAGAAAATAACAAAAACATAATCCAGACCACCGAACATGACACGTTCGAACTGGAAAACGTTGTTATTTTTTGCAAATTATTGCTCATTTGGAATTTGATACCTGGCACAAGTGGCAAAACAGACTGATAACGTTTTTTTTAAAAGGGGAACATTATCACAATTTCAGAAGGGTTAAAACCATTAAAAATCAGTTTCCAGTGGCTTATTTTATTTTTCGAAGTTTTTTTAAAAATTTTACTCATCACGCAATATCCCTAAAAAAAGCTTCAAAGTGCCTGATTTTAACCATCGTTATATACACCCGTCCATTTTCCTGTGACGTCACACAGTGATGCCAATACAAACAAACAGCAAGGTATAGCTTCATTAGCTCGGATTCAGACTCGGATTTCAGCGGCTTAAGCGATTCAACAGATTACGAATGTATTGAAACGGATGGTTGTAGTGTGGAGGCAGGTAGCGAAAACGAAATTGAAGAAGAAACTGAAGCTATTGAGCCATATCGGTTTGAACCGTATGCAAGCGAAACCGACGAAAACGACACGACAGCCAGCGACACGGGAGAAAGCGAGGACGAATTCGGCGATCGCCTTCTAACCAACGATTGGTATGTGTTTGTTTGGCATTAAAGGAAACTAACAACTATGAACTAGGTTTACAGCATATGAAATACATTTGGCAACAACATGCACTTTGAGAGTGCAGACAGCCCAATTTTCATCAATTAATATATTCTGTAGACATACCCTCATCCGCGCACTTTTCCTGAAAGCTGATCTGTCCAGTTTTGGAAGCTAGGGTCGATATTCTTCTCTTGATCATCTTCGGTGGCATAAGGGACGGTGTGAGCCAAGACATCCAGGGGGTTTAGCTCGCTCGTCTGCGGGAACAAACGCCATTGCTTGCCGTGCTACAGAGGTCCTTTGTCCCTGAATTGCTCACACACTCCGGCAGATTCAATGGGGGTCTGGCGGCAGATTTCTTTGACTTTATCGTTGGAAATGCATCTGCTTTGAGTGTCGCAGGATATCCACACATTCTTGCCATCTCTGTCGTAGCATAGCTTTCGTCGGTAAAGTGTGCGGAACAAACGTCCAATTTCTTGCCACTTTCGCATCTTTGGGCCACTGGTGCAACTTGAATCCGTCCCTGTTCGTGTTGTTACACCCTCCGACAACACACCGACGAGGCATGATGTCTCCAAGGTACGGAAAACAGTCGAAAAAAGGGAAAATAACAGAGCTGATTTGACTCTGTGTTTGTAATGTGTTTGAGAAAATGGCGGATTGCTTCCCGATGTGACGTCACATCGGGAAGCAATCCGCCATTTTCTCAAACACCGAGTCAAATCAGCTCTGTTATTTTCCCTTTTTTCGACCGTTTTCCGTACCTTGGAGACATCATGCCTCGTCGGTGTGTTGTCGGAGGGTGTAACAACACGAACAGGGACGGATTCAAGTTGCACCAGTGGCCCAAAGATGCGAAAGTGGCAAGAAATTGGACGTTTGTTCCGCACACTTTACCGACGAAAGCTATGCTACGACAGAGATGGCAAGAATGTGTGGATATCCTGCGACACTCAAAGCAGATGCATTTCCAACGATAAAGTCAAAGAAATCTGCCGCCAGACCCCCATTGAATCTGCCGGAGTGTGTGAGCAATTCAGGGACAAAGGACCTCGGTAGCACGGCAAGCAATGGCGGCAGTTTGTTCCCGCAGACGAGCGAGCTAAACCCCCTGGATGTCTTGGCTCACACCATCCCTTATGCCACCGAAGATGATCAAGAGAAGAATATCAACCCTAGCTTCCCTGGCCTGCTGACATCAACTCCAAAACTGGACAGATCAGCTTTCAGGAAAAGAGCGCGGATGAGGGTATGTCTACAGAATATATTAATTGATGAAAATTGGGCTGTCTGCACTCTCAAAGTGCATGTTGTTGCCAAATGTATTTCATATGCTGTAAACCTAGTTCACAGTTGTTAGTTTCCTTTAATGCCAAACAAACACATACCAATCGTTGGTTAGAAGGCGATCGCCGAATTCGTCCTCGCTTTCTCCCGTGTCGCTGGCTGTCGTGTCGTTTTCGTCGGTTTCGCTTGCATACGGTTCAAACCGATATGGCTCAATAGCTTCAGTTTCTTCTTCAATTTCGTTTTCGCTACCTGCCTCCACACTACAACCATCCGTTTCAATACATGCGTAATCTGTTGAATCGCTTAAGTCGCTGAAATCCGAGTCTGAATCCGAGCTAATGTCGCTATAGCTTGCTGTTCTATGCGCCATGTTTGTTTGTGTTGGCATCACTGTGTGACGTCACAGGAAAATGGACGGGTGTTTATAACGATGGTTAAAATCAGGCACTTTGAAGCTTTTTTTAGGGATATTGCGTGATGGGTAAAATTTTGAAAAAAACTTCGAAAAATAAAATAAGCCACTGGGAACTGATTTTCAATGGTTTTAACCCTTCTGAAATTGTGATAATGTTCCCCTTTAAATAATAATTTAAGGTGTTGAAGGTGTTAAACGACCTTCTCCTCATCACTGACTCTGGGAAATGTGCTGCACTGGTTCTCCTGGACCTCAGTGCAGCGTTCGATACTATAGACCATACTAATCTCCTGGACTGCGTTGTGACGTCATCGCTCCGAGAGCGAATAATAGAAAGGCGTTTAATTCGCCAAAATTCACCCATTTAGAGTTCGGAAATCGGTTAAAAAAATATATGGTCTTTTTTCTGCAACATCAAGGTATATATTGACGCTTACATAGGTCTGGTGATAATGTTCCCCTTTAAGCCAAATGTACTGCAGGGTTTCCCGCAGCGCTTTGTTGTTAAGGCAGCCGCCTTAACAACAAAGAGCCACCGCCTAAACTAAAGTCTTAAATTTTAATTAATTTGACTTAATCATTACATTGTCTTAGTAAGTCAATATTTACTAAGTCAAAATAATGACATACTTAGTATCTCAGGTAACTAGGACTGTTTTGTGTTTTGTTTTTACTTTACGGAAAAAATATCAAGATATATATCATATATTGCCATTCAGCATACGGAGCGGAAAACAAAACCAAAAATTGTAGGCTTCTTCACGCGACGAAGCCGGCCTACTTCAACACAGTCTGTAGTCTATTGCCCCCCAAGGCAGCGATGAGATGGAGACGTGATGGTGGCGACAGGCCACATTACACTGTTCCACCAACCCAGCCCCTTCCCACTGGAGAGCCTCCACCTTAACTAACAAATATATGTGGGGGAAACACTGTACTGCATTTAATCCCGAACTGTGGCAAATAGGTTGGCTATTTTATGTTTTAACTGTGTTAAATTTGTTTTTATTTCATCAAAAATAACTCCCAATTAGGTCCAAAATATGCATTCAAGTTTGAATCAAATAGTATGAAATTCTGTTTAGGGCCCCAATTTAGCTAGGGGCCACCATCCACTGCAGTGGACAGCAGGGCTATTTTTTTTTTACTGAAATGTGTAACTCTGACAAAAGAAATAGACCAAAAACATATCTACAACAGAGAATACTGGTTCTCAAACATAATGGTGAAGGGAGAAGGTCCTTAATGTTCTGGAAATGTGGCCCCTAAAACAGTTGAGTGGAATAGCCCTAGTGTAGCGTACCCCGTAGCCTACAATAGAGCAAGGTGTGTTGTTTATGACCACAAAAAGACCTTTGCTGACATCACAACAAGGAAACTACAAGGAGCTTTTCTTTAGATGGCGAGAAAAGCTTCTGGTAGGTCCAAGTGGGTTAACATTAAAGAAGTATCAACAGCTTTTGGGTAGCTCTGTTGACATTTTTTTAGACACCGGATGTGAATTTAATTGGCCGACATTATCGAGTGGAATTCATTGTGGAGCTGTCAGTTGAGCAGAAAACTCTTTGTCGCAAGCACACCTACGCTGTGCACTTAAACAAAGTTGACAGAATAGTGACAATCAACTTCCCCCAGACAAAGTCTCACTCATGTTTTCATGAATAAAACATACAGGGCGTCCATAAAGTCTCTGTACAAGTGAAGAAAATGCATTACGCCGATCTCTATTTTTTAATGCCATGTTCACTGTGGTGGCAACGACATTAGTGAGGATGGGTACCGTATTCTCCGGACTATAAGGCGCACTTAAAGGCCTACTGAAACCCACTACTACCGACCACGCAGTCTGATAGTTTATATATCAATGATGAAATCTTAACATTGCAACACACTAAAGTGCAATTTTAAATTTCGCACGAAATATCCTGCTGAAAAAGTCTCGGTATGATGACGTCTGCGCGTGACGTCACGGATTGTAGAGGACATTTTGGGACAGCATGGTGGCCAGCTATTAAGTCGTCTGTTTTCGTCGCAAAAATTCCACAGTATTCTGTACATCTGTGTTGGTGAATCTTTTGCAATTTGTTCAATGAACAATGGAGACAGAAAAGAAGAAAGCTGTAGGTGGGAAGCGGTGTATTGCGGCAAGTGTTGTGCCGGATAACGCACCCCCGCCGTAGAATGCACCCCCTGACTGTTGTGCCAGATAACACAGCCGGTGTTTCATTGTTTACATTCCCGGAAGATGACCGTCAAGCTTTACCATTGGCCTGTGGAGAACTGGGACAACAGAGACTCTTACCAGGAGGACTTTGAGTTGGATGCGCAGACGCGGTACCGTGAGTACGCATGCAGCTGCGGCTTCCAAACATTTGATCGCTTGCCCGTACGTGCGTGCCGCTATGTGCATGTCACGTACGTAACTTTGGAGACTTTGGGGAAATATATGTGCTGTATGAACTTTGGGGAGGTGAACGGTACTTTGGGCTGTGGGATTGAGTGTGTTGTGCAGGTGTTTGAGTTGTATTGGCGGGTTATATGGACGGGAGGGGGGAGGTGTTTGTTATGCGGGATTAATTTGTGGCATATTAAATATAAGCCTGGTTGTGTTGTGGCTAATAGAGTATATATATGTCTTGTGTTTATTTACTGTTTTAGTCATTCCCAGCTGAATATCAGGTCCCACCCGCCTCTCACAGCATCTTCCCTATCTGAATCGCTCCCACTGCCCTCTAGTCCTTCACTCTCACTTTCCTCATCCACAAATCTTTCATCCTCGCTCAAATTAATGGGGAAATCGTCGCTTTCTCGGTCCGAATCGCTCTCGCTGCTGGTGGCCATGATTGTAAACAATGTGCAGATGTGAGGAGCTCCACAACCTGTGACGTCACGCTACTCGTCTGCTACCTCCGGTACAGGCAAGGCTTTTTTATCAGCGACCAAAAGTTGCGAACTTTATTGTCGATGTTCTCTACTAAATCCTTTCAGCAAAAATATGGCAATATCGCGAAATGATCAAGTATGACACATAGAATGGACCTGCTATCCCCGTTTAAATAAGAAAATCGCATTTCAGTAGGCCTTTAAAATCCTCAAAACTCGACAGTGCGCCTTATAACCCGTGCGGAATAATTCTGGTTTTGCTTACCGACCTCGAAGCAATTTTATTTGGTACATGGTGAAATAACAAGTGTGACCAGTAGATGGCAGTCAAACATAAGAGATATGTGTAGACTGCAATGTGACTCAAGTAAAAAACACCAACATTTTATATGTTCCATTGAAAATATAGAACTTTACACACGGCGCTCAAAAATCTATTTAAATGTTTTAGTACGACTTTGGTAAGCTATGAAGCCGCACCGCTTGATGCATTGTACTGTGCTTCAACATAGGAGTATTATTATGGTGTGTGTATAAGGTAAGACATAATATCTGGCGTTTTGTTTCGCAATATTATGCAAAAGCAACTTTTCTTACCTTCTGGTACCTGCTGATCTGTATTTGGGATCTGCATAAGTCCTGAAAAATTGCGCGCATCCTCGGCTCAGATTCCACATCAGGGCAAGAAAAAAACTCAACCCAATGGGATAACAATGAAAAACCTTGGAGGGGACCGCAGATGTGGGGCGACCGGTGCAATGGACGTCGAGTGGATCTAGCATAATATTGTGAGAGTCCAGTCCATATTGGATCTAACATAATAGTGAGAGTCCAGTCCATAGTGGATCTAACATAATAGTGAGAGTCCAGTCCATAGTGGATCTAACATAATAGTGAGAGTCCAGTCCATAGTGGATCTAACATAATAGTGTGAGAGTCCAGTCCCTAGTGGATCTAACATAATAGTGAGAGTCCAGTCCATAGTGGATCTAACATAATAATGAGAGTCCAGTCCATAGTGGATCTAACATAATAGTGTGAGAGTCCAGTCCCTAGTGGATCTAACATAATAGTGAGAGTCCAGTCCATAGTGGATCTAACATAATAATGAGAGTCCAGTCCATAGTGGATCTAACATACCGTAATAGTGTGAGAGTCCAGTCCCTAGTGGATCTAACATAATAGTGAGAGTCCAGTCCATAGTGGATCTAACATAATAGTGAGAGTCCAGTCCATAGTGGATCTAACATAATAGTGTGAGAGTCCAGTCCATAGTGGATCTAGCATAATATTGTGAGAGTCAAGTCTATAGTGGATCTAACATAATAGTGAGAGTCCAGTCCATAGTGGATCTAATATAATAGTGTGAGAGTCCAGTCCATAGTGGATCTAACATAATAGTGAGAATACAGTCCTTAGTGGATCTAACATAATATTGTGAGAATCTGGTCCATAGTGGATCTAACATAATAGTGAGAGTCCAGTCCATAGTGGATCTAACATAATAGTGAGAGAGTCCAGTCCATAGTGGATCTAACATAATAGTGAGGGTCCAGTCCATAGTGGGTCTAACATAATAGTGTGAGTCCAGTCCATAGTGGATCTAACATGATAGTGTGAGAGTCCAGTCCATAGTGGATCTAACATAATAGTGAGAGAGTCCAGTCCATAGTGGATCTAGCATAATATTGTGAGAGTCGAGTCCATAGTGGATCTAGCATAATATTGTGAGAGTCTAGTCCATAGTGGATCTAGCATAATATTGTGAGAGTCTAGTCCATAGTAGATCTAACATAATAGTGTGAGAGTCCAGTCCATAGTGGATCTAACATAATAGTGAGAGTCCAGTCCATAGTGGATCTAGCATAATATTGTTAGTCCAGTCCATAGTGGATCTAACATAATAGTGAGAGGGCAGTCCAGAGTGGATCTAACATAATAGTGAGAGTCCAGTCCATAGTGGGGCCAGCAGAAGACCATCCCGAGCGGAGACAGGTCAGCAGTAATTCTGGGTTTGCCAAATAAGAGTGAGAAAGCGCTAAACATCGAGCTACAAGCCTAAGCTGTCAAATCAAAGTCCAGCGCGAACACGTAAGGTGTCAGGGAGTGAGGTGTACCAACGTCATTAACAAAGTTGAACACAGGTGATGTGTCCAAACTGGGATTACTGAGGTCTTCAGTGGAAGGGTGAGACCTTGCAAACTCATCGGTGACATCATTTAGGAGTTTATTGGCCGCATCTTTACAATTTTATAAGCAATGAAGACAGGGCTATAAATCAGGCAGCTATATAAGTGAATTACCTCCTTGACCTGACTTTATGGGTTCATTTCCACTGAGTGTGAAAATAGGTATGTTTGCAGATCATACCCTCCATAAAAATATCACCTTGTGTAATTGTGATGGGGCCTTAAGGACCAAGAATGGTCTGGTTGTAAAAACAGTATGGGCATGATCTACTAGATGTTTGATAGCGCACACAAAAATGATCCACTAAGCTTGTGCGATCTGTTAAATGGGCAAAATATTTAGTTATTCTGCATATCCATGCATATGCAGCATTTTATTAGAACGTGCAACGCAAATATACAAACCCCGTTTCCATATGAGTTGGGAAATTGTGTTAGATGTAAATATAAACGGAATACAATGATTTGCAAATCCTTTTCAACCCATATTCAATTGAATGCACTACAAAGACAAGATATTTGATGTTCAAACTCATAAACTTTATTTTTTTTTTGCAAATAATAATTAACTTAGAATTTCATGGCTGCAACACGTGCCGAAGTAGTTGGGAAAGGGCATGTTCACCACTGTGTTACATGGCCTTTCCTTTTAACAAACGTTTGGGAACTGAGGAGACACATTTTTGAAGCTTCTCAGGTGGAATTCTTTCCCATTCTTGCTTGATGTACAGCTTAAGTTGTTCAACAGTCCGGGGGTCTCCGTTGTGGTATTTTAGGCTTCATAATGCGCCACACATTTTCAATGGGAGACAGGTCTGGACTACAGGCAGGCCAGTGTAGTACCCGCACTCTTTTACTATGAAGCCACGTTGATGTAACACGTGGCTTGGCATTGTCTTGCTGAAATAAGCAGGGGCGTCCATGGTAACGTTGCTTGGATGGCAACATATGTTGCTCCAAAACCTGTATGTACCTTTCAGCATTAATGGAGCCTTCACAGATGTGTAAGTTACCCATGTCTTGGGCACTAATACATCTCCATACCATCACAGATGCTGGCTTTTCAACTTTGCGCCTATAACAATCCGGATGGTTCTCTTCCTCTTTGGTCCGGAGGACACGACGTCCACAGTTTCCAAAAACAATTTGGAAATGTGGACTCGTCAGACCACAGAACACTTTTCCACAACCCCACACCATATTTCCTCCTCCACCAAATGTCACAGTCGGCACAATGCAGTCCGAAATGTACCGTTCTCCTGGCAACCTCCAAACCCAGACTCGTCCATCCGATTGCAAGATGGAAAAGCAGGATTCATCACTCCAGAGAAGGCGTCTCCACTGCTCTAGAGTCCAGTGGCGACCACTGTATCCGACACTTTGCATTGGACTTGGTGATGTATGGCTTAGATGCAGCTGCCCGGCCATGGAAACCCATTCCATGAAGCTCTCTGCGTGCTGTACGTGGGCTAATTGGAAGATCACATGAAGTTTGGAGCTCTGTCGCAACTAACTATGCGCTTCAGCATCCGCTGACCCCTCTCTGTCAGTTTACGTGGCCTACCACTTGGGGGCTGAGTTGCTGTTGTTCCCGAACTCTTCCATTTTCTCATAATACAGTTGACTTTGGGATATTTACGAGCGAGGGAATTACACGACTGGATTTGTTGCACAGGTGGTATCCTGTGACAGTTCCACGCTGGAAATCACTGAAAGCGGCCCATTCTTTCACAAATGTTTGTAGAAACAGTCTCCATGCCTAAGTGCTTGATTTTATACACCTGATTCTGATCATTTGGATGGGTGGCCCAATACTTTTGGCAATATAGTGTATGTTCCAGCTGTGAAAATATTTAAATCCTAATTATTAATTACTACTTTGCAGAAATGAATTTACCACAGTCAGCCCTGGAAGCAACTAACAGCAAAAAAACAAAGGTTTACTGTATAAAGAAAACATTATTAACAGTTTGCGTTTGAAAAAAGCCATATTTGTCTACCACTACGTTAGAGTCCAGATTTTTCGACATGTATTTTCCAGGCAAGCAGGGATGATTTTATTCAAGAGAACATGCAATTATGCTGCAAAAGATAAGCTAAAGTCCTATTGGGCTTGTTAGAGAAGAGTGAGAAATACAATTAGGGTAAGTGTTGGAATAAGTGGATAAGGGCTCACAGAGCAGTCTCACATATGTTCACCGTCTCTTTCAGGCTGTCAGCATGTGTAAAAAGTGCTGCAAATTAAAAATCCATCAGCTGAGCTGCAGGAGGTAAAAGAAAGCCCGAGCTGCACAGTTCTGGAAGGCCCCCAGCTCAACGTGTGTCTCTAAATTCACAGGGTTGTTAGAATCCTTTGTATTTTCTGCATGAAATAAAGTCACCTCTCCAGCATTGGGAAAAACTTTCAAGGACAGATTCAGACTTATTTTTCCACCTTTGTCAATGTCTCAACTCTTCTTTTTTGGCTGAAAAAAATGGGTGTGGAGGGGGGCGTGGTCAGCGGGCCTGCCGCGGAGGGGGAATATGTAAGGACCGGCCTCGAAGCCAGCGGCAGGGGAGTCATACTTGCCAACCCTCCCGATTTTCCCGGGAGACTCCCGAATTTCAAAAATCTCCCGGGGCAACCATTCTCCCGAATTTCTCCCGATATCCACCCGGACAACAATATTGGGGGGCCTGCCTTAAAGGCACTGCCTTTAGCGTCCTCTACAACCTGTCGTCACGTCCGCTTTTTCTCCATACAAATAGCGTGCTGTCCCAGTCACATAATGTATGCGGCTATTACACACACATAAGTGAATGCAAGGCACACTTAGTCAACAGCCATACAGGTCACAGGGTGGCAAGTATAAACAACTTTAACACTGTTACAAATATGCGCCACGCTGTGAAGCCACACCAAACAGGAATGACAAAGACATTTCGGGAGAACATCCGCACCGTAACACAACAGAACAAATACCCAGAATCCCTTGCAGCACTAACTCTTCCGGGACGCTACAATATACACCCCCCGCTACCACCAAACCCTGGCCCCCTCCCACACCTCAACCCCGCCGCCCGAATTCGGGGGTCTCAAGGTTGGCAAGTATGAGGTGAGTAGATTGCCCAGCTGGGGCTGGTTATCTAATCACCCGTCGCCTTTATTAGCAGCAGCCGGCCCGAGACACGTTGTTGGAGTTGGAGTTGCTGGTGTGCGGACACAGTTGATGGACATTGCCAAAAGGAAAAAGCCATAAAGACTGAAAAGTTATAGCGTGGAGTGTGGTCCTAGCGTGTGTGCGCTCACAAATAAAGACATTGTCGCACCAGATTACCGGGCTCACGAGGAACAATGGTCATTTTTCAGAGAATACCGTGGGAGCTCGCCACTTTGCTACCAGTTCTTTCTTGAATTCAATAGCGTTTCTTACCTTCTTTGTCAAAGTGCTTGAGTGATTGATTAAGATTTGACGAAAGAATACAAGAAACGTGGCACACACTCGATTCTAATCCAAGGGAGCAGAGTTTGCAGTGATGATTTTGTTAAACATATCCATCCATCCATTTTCTACCGCTTGTCACATAATGTATGCGGCTATTAAACACACATAAGTGAATGCAAGGCATACTTGATCAACAACCATACAGGTCACGCTGAGGGTGGCCGTATAAACAACCTTAACACTGTTACAAATATGCGCCACGCTGTGAACTCACATCAAACAGGAATGACAAAGACATTTCCGGAGAACATCCGCACCGTAACACAACATAAACACAAATACCCAGAATCCCTTGCAGCACTAACTCTTCCGGGACACTACAATATAAACCCCCGCTAGCACCAAACCCTGCCCCCCTCCCAACTCAACCCCGCCGCCCGAATTCGGAGGTCTCAAGGTTGGCAAGTATGAGGTGAGTAGATTGCCCAGCTGGGGCTGGTTATCTAAACACCCGTCGCCTTTATTAGCAGCAGCCGGCCCGAGACACGTTGTTGGAGTTGGAGTTGCTGGTGAACGGACACAGTTGATGGACATTGCCAAAAGGAAAAAGCCATAAAGACTGAAAAGTTATAGCGTGCAGTGTGGTCCTAGCGTGTGTGCGCTCACAAATAAAGACATTGTCGCACCATAAAGGACCACTGGACCCAAGGATCCTTGCGGGAACTTAGTTACCCTTTGTATAACCGTAAGCCGACAAGCCTGCGTTTTTCCCTCCGTGTTGTCCTCCCACAGTGCCTTCCCGAGTCTTGCCCATTGTGATCTACCGTTGTTCCCTTGTGGATTTGGACTGCCTTCCTCGACCCTCGACCCTCGCCTGGACACGGACCTTGTGGCTTCTCTCCTGCCCTCGACGGCTTGCTTGTGCACGGACTGCCCTCCTGCTTTGTCCCTCCTCTCGCTCTCCTCAACACGAAGTAACATACACTTAGCCTCACCCATACACTCTTGGGTTTAGTCACACTCCATTTCCTTAGTTTAGTTATTAGTTAGTTTTGTTTATTATTATTACATATATATATATATTAAATATATATATATATATATATATATATATATATATATATATATATATATATATATATAATAAATCATTGAAGATTACTGCCCCCTGGTGTCTGTGTCGTCAACTCCATCCTCCTCCAACCATAACAGTAAAGTATCAAACAACAGAAGAATAAGTGATTATTACATTTTAACAGAAGTGTAGATAGAACATGTTAAAATAGAAAGTATGCAGATATTAACAGTAAATGAACAAGTAGATTAATAATTAATTTTCTAACACTTGTCCTTAATACTTTTGATAAAATAATAGAATGATAAATGACACAACATGTTACTGCATATGTCAGCAGACTAAATTAGGAGCCTGTGTTTGTTTACTTACTACTAAAAGACAAGTTGTCTTGCATTGGCAGAAACTATGAACAATTAAACAAAACTTGCAAACTATGGCATGAATAAAGAAAACTTACGTGGATGAAAAAACGGCATGAAAAAGCGCAGCAAGGGTCATAAGGGTGTGTGGAGAGTATAAATGCGGGATGTCGCCAGGAAGACAAACTGAAAACAATGAACTTAAATACTACAGACATGATTATCGAAAACAGGTGCGTGACTCAAAACGTGAAACGGGTGCGTGAAGTGACAGGTGAAAACTAATGGGTTGCTATGGTGACAAACAAGAGTGCACAATGAGTCCAAACGTGGAACAGGTGAAACTAATGGGTAACCATGGAAACACGACAAGGGAGTGAAAAGCCAGAAACTAAAGAGTCCAATAACTAAACTAAACAAAACATGACTTGACTAAAACAAAACATGACTACACAGACATGACAAGGACAAACTTGCAATAAGAAACATATCTTTAATGTACCCTAAGATTTTTTGGTTGAAATAAAGCCAATAATGACATTTTTCAAGAACACCCTCAAAGGAGATTTCACAGCTTCGATTTGAGTGTTTCTCTCACACGGATCCCGTTATCCTCGTTCTGGGCGAGGATTATGTCCAGAGCACTCACTGGTAGGATTGATCTGTGTCATTTGCCAGCCTATTGATCTTTTTCCACGGTTGAAAATGTCCACAGTGAATTTCTCGTCCATCTACTTGGCCGTTTTGATTTTTGTATTTTTTATTTTTTTTATAGTGATGACCCACTTTGTAGAGAATCTCTCCATTGATCTGCCCTATTTTTTGGCTTTCGCTCCCCATTGGTAGGTCAATACTTGGACAATTGGGCCCCTTAATAGCTCAAATCACGGACTACAATGCATTTTCAGGACTTATACAGATCCCAAATACAGATCAGCAGGTACCAGAAGGTAAGAAAAGTTGTTTCTTGCATAATATTGCAAGACAAAACGCCAAATATGTCTGCTACTTTTTGCACCAAACTTCATGTGACCTTCCAATTAGCCCACATACAGTACGCAAAGGGCTTCATGGAATGGGTTTTCATGGCCGAGCAGCTGCATCTAAGTAATACATCACCAAGTCCAATGCGAAGCTTGGGATGCAGTGGTGTAAAGCACTTCGCCACTTCTCTGGAGTGACGAATCACGCTTTTCCATCTGGCAATCTGATGGATGAGTCTGGGTCTGGAGGTTGCCAGGAGAATGCTACATTTCGGACTGCATTGTGCAGAGTGTAAAATTTGGTGGAGGAGGAAATATGGTGTGGGGTTGTTTTTCAGGAGTTGGGCTTGGCCCTTTAGTTCCAGTGAAAGGAACTTTGAATGCTCCAGGATACCAAAACATTTTTGCCATGCTCCCAACCTTGTGGGAACAGTTTGGAGCGGGCCCCTTCCTCTTCCAACATGACTTGTTACGATCCGCTGCCCGGATCAGAGTTTGTTTATGTTTGTGTCACGTGTTTTCAGCACCTTGAGTTTAGTTTGTTTCTGTTGCCATGACGGCAGATTGTACGCACCTGCCTCTGGTTAGTGTTCGGGACGCGCACCTGTTGCCCGGGCGCTAATCAGAGGGCTATTTAGTCTTTGCCCTGGCCTCACTCGGTCTGGCTTCGTAGTTTGTTCCCATACAACTGTTAACGACTACTTAGATTTCATGCTATGCTATTTTTTCCTGCTAGCTCCCACGCTAGTCCTTTTGTTTTGCCTTTTGTGCTACGTGCATGTCTTTTGTTTATTCATCATATGATTTATATTTAAAATAAATCATTTTCCTACCTGCAAGCTGTGTCCGAAGCCGTCTGCATCCTTGGGAGAACCACACCCGCATCACTATGCGACCCAGTCGTCTCAGTAGGAAGCCAGCAGAAGACAATTCTCCCGCACCGGCTAACGAGGAGTGGGACGAAGGTACGCTCATGGTGTTGCGAGCGATGGAAGCCGAGACGCTTCGCTATTCGACGGAGGAGAGGTCGAATCTCATGTGGGGAGCTGGAGGCTCTCTTATCCCCATCGATTCCCTCTGGTCGGAAGACATCGCCGCTACACCGCAGTACTGTGCGCGCCGTCAAAGACGGAAGCCGGCCAGGAAGTCTTTCCCTCGCCGCCAAGACGCGCCGCTCCTGCAAACTCCTCCCCCGGACCGAAGCAAGCTACATTCAGCCCAAACTTCCCCTCCTCAGATGTTTGGCAACCCCATCGACCACTTCGCCAAACAGTTCTCTGATTGGGCTGTCAGTCACATGGACATTTCCAACAATGACGTCATTTCATTGGCGCCCCCCGAAGAGGTAACTCCGCCCACTCCCGATGACGTCATTGAACAATAATTTTTTTTTCCATCTTCTAATTCTTTCTGTCAGCCAATACCAAATGATTTTCATTCTAAGATAAGACATTATCAGGACATTTTTATTAAGTGTAAGTCTAGTCAGTCACATTCTGATTTTCAGACTCCACCTCCAGTGACTTTGGTTCCGCCCTCAGTGACTATTGCTCCGCCCACTCCTCTGTTTTCTCCCTCCTTGTCGTCCCTACAGTCCCATGATATTGGGAAGACTAACAGTCAATTTGAACATTTTAAAAAGGAGGAGTATACCCCCCTCCTTACCTCCCCCCACCCACCCTTGAAGACGGTTCCAAACCGCAAAGAGCGCGTCTGGTATCCGCGTCTTGAGGGGGGGGCTAGTACTGGGAACTGTGCTAGTGGGGTGGCACAACTGCGCTCAGCTAAGCCGCAACCTCCTGCACGGCCACCGCCACCACTTTTTTGGCGTGCTAAGCGGCAACCTCCTGCACGACCACCGCCACCAGTTTTTCGGCGTGCTAAGCTGCAACCCCCTGCACGGCCACCGCCACCAGTCTTTCGGCGTGCTAAGCCGCAACCTCCTGCACGGCCACCGCCACCAGTCTTTCGGCGTGCTAAACCGCAACCTCCTGCACGGCCCCCGCCACCAGTCTTTCGGCGTGCTAAGCCGCAACCTCCTGCACGGCCACCGCCACCAGTCCTTTGGCCTGCTAAGCCACAACCGCCAGCTAGGCCACCTCCAGCTGCACCTCGGCTAGCACCTGTTCCTGCACCTCGGCTGACACACCAAGCTTCGTCTCCTGTACCTCCACCACGCCAAGCTCCACCATGCCAAGTTCCTCGGCTGGTTCCCACACCAGCGCCGGCTCCAAGGCTGGTTCCCACACCAGCGCCGGCTCCAAGGCTGGTTCCCACACCAGCGCCGGCTCCAAGGCTGGTTCCCACACCAGCGCCGGCTCCACGGCTGGTTCCCACACCAGCGCCGGCTCCACGGCTGGTACCCACACCAGCGCCGGCTCCACGGCTGGTACCCACACCAGCGCCGGCTCCACGGCTGGTACCCACACCAGCGCCGGCTCCACGGCTGGTACCCACATCAGCGCCGGCTCCACGGCTGGTACCCACACCAGCGCCGGCTCCACGGCTGGTACCCACACCAGCGCCGGCTCCACGGCTGGTACCCACACCAGCGCCGGCTCCACGGCTGGTACCAGAACCTGCACCTGCTCCACGGCTGGTACCAGAACCTGCACCTGCCTCCACGGCGACGACGTCTCCTCCTGCCTCCACGGCGACGTCGGCTCCTCCTGCCTCCACGGCGACGTCGGCTCCTCCTGCCTCCACGGCGACGTCGGCTCCTCCTGTTTCCACGGCGACGTCTGCTCTCTCCTCGTCTTCGTCTCAGCGACCTCGAGTGGTCTGGCTGCGCAAGCGGCGCTCTCGGAGGTTTGTTTATGGACGCCAGTGGCGCAAACAGCAGCGACACCCGAGACGTAGTCGTAGAACTCTCCGGCTGCTGAACTTCTGGCGCCACTCACGCCCACCTTCTCGGCAGCCACGAATGTGGCCTTTCCGTGGTCGCCCGCCTCGCCTGCGGCAGCGGCGTTCCACTCGCCGCCGCCACCTGACTCTTCCCCGGTGGATTCGGGGACACGTGGCCTGGCGACCCACCACCAAATCCTCCCTCCACCCTCCCTTGACTCTCGAACTATTTCTTGTTTTTTGGGTTCTAGTTTTATTTAGTGTCAAGGGACATCTGGAATCTGTCCTTTAAGGGGGGGGTACTGTTACGATCCGCTGCCCGGATCAGAGTTTGTTTATGTTTGTGTCACGTGTTTTCAGCACCTTGAGTTTAGTTTGTTTCTGTTGCCATGACGGCAGATTGTACGCACCTGCCTCTGGTTAGTGTTCGGGACGCGCACCTGTTGCCCGGGCGCTAATCAGAGGGCTATTTAGTCTTTGCCCTGGCCTCACTCGGTCTGGCTTCGTAGTTTGTTCCCATGCAACTGTTAACGACTACTTAGATTTCATGCTATGCTATTTTTTCCTGCTAGCTCCCACGCTAGTCCTTTTGTTTTGCCTTTTGTGCTACGTGCATGTCTTTTGTTTATTCATCATATGATTTATATTTAAAATAAATCATTTTCCTACCTGCAAGCTGTGTCCGAAGCCGTCTGCATCCTTGGGAGAACCACACCCGCATCACTATGCGACCCAGTCGTCTCATGACTGCCACGATGATGTAACACGTGGCTTGGCTTTGTCTTGCTGAAATAAGCAGGGGCGTCCATGGTAACGTTGCTTGGATGGCAACATATGCTGCTCCAAAACCTGTATGTACTTTTCAGCATTAATTAACAGATGTGTAAGTTACCCATGTCTTGGGCACTAATACACCCCCATACCATCACAGATGCTGGCTTTTCAACTTTGTGCCTATAACAATCCGGATGGTTCTTTTCCTCTTTGGTCTGGAGGACACGACGTCCACAGTTTCTAAAAACAATTTGAAATGTGGACTCGTCAGACCACAGAACACTTTTCCACTTTGTATCAGTCCATCTTAGATGAGCTCAGGCCCAGCGAAGCCGACGGCGTTTCTGGGTGTTGTTGATAAACGGTTTTCGCCTTGCATAGGAGAGTTTTAAATTGCACTTACAGATGTAGCGACCAACTGTCGTTACTGACAGTGGGTTTCTGAAATGTTCCCGAGCCCATGTGGTGATATCCTTTACACACTGATGTTGCTTGTTGATGCAGTACAGCCTGAGGGATCGAAGGTCACGGGCGTAGCTGCTTACGTGCAGTGATTTCTGCATATTCTCTGAACCCTTTGATGATATTACGGACCGTAGATGGTGAAATCCCTAAATTCCTTGCAATAGCTGCTTGAGAAAGGTTTTTCTTAAACTGTTCAACAATTTGCTCACGCATTTGTTGACAAAGTGGTGACCCTCGCCCCATCCTTGTTTGTGAATGACTGAGCATTTCATGGGATCTACTTTTATACCCAATCATGGCACCCACCTGTTCCCAATTTGCCTGTTCACCTGTGGGATGTTCCAAATAAGTGTTTGATGAGCATTCCTCAACTTTATCAGTATTTATTGCCACCTTTCCCAACTTCTTTGTCACGTGTTGCTGGCATCAAATTCTAAAGTTAATGATTACTTGCACAAAAAAAAAAGTTTATCAGTTTGAACATCAAATATGTTGTCTTTGTAGCATATTCAACTGAATATGGGTTGAAAATGATTTGCAAATCATTGTATTCCATTTATATTTACATCTAACACAATTTCCCAACTCATATGGAAACGGGGTTTGTAGAACGGAGACTGGGAGCCAGGCCTTCTCAATGCGCTTTTGGAAGAATGGTGGAAAATTCCTATAAACACACTCCGCAACCTTGTGGACAGCCTTCCCAGAAGAGTTGAAGCTGTAATAGCTGCAAAAAGGTGGACCGACGTCATATTGAACCCTATGGGTTAGGAATGGGATGGCACTTCAAGTTCATATGTGAGTCAAGGCAGGTGGCCAAATACTTTTGGCAATATAGTGTATCTTTGATTAACCAAATAGAGTTAAGAAATAATTGACTGATGTCTGGAATAAACTTTCAAATGACGTTCTGGTCACCGCACTGCAGACATCACTTCCACATTCCACTTTATATTTGATACATGAATAAACGCCCTTCAAAAAAACTTCCGTTCTTTGAGCACATTATCAGTGCCAAAGGTCCCCAAAATATAGATCAAAAGTTTCAGCGGAAACCGAATGATCTTCAAACAGAAATGTGACCTGCGCCACTCCGGTTCAGAGAATTTTACAAAATCAAAAAAAAGCTCTTCGCAGCCCAGGGGGCCAAGCCGACACGTACGTGAATATGAAAGAGAAATGTGGAGCAAAGTGTCTGACTAAAAATGCATTTACTGTGATCCGCTCACAGAAACTCTTATGACCTACGAATGGCGAGGATCACATAACCAGCAGAGGCCGTCGCCAGGTTCTTCTTCGATCCCCCACCATTCTAGTGGAAAAATGGCAAGTCAAAGAATATAACTTAAAGGTGTTTATTCTTACGCTTAGACCAGGGGTGTCAAACTCATTTTAGACGGGGGGGCCACATGGAGAAAAATCTACTCCCAAGTGGGCCGGACTGGTAAAATCATGGCACGATAACTTAAAAATAAAGACAACTTCATTTTTTTTTTTTGGGTTTAAAAATAGAACATAATGTTGTCTTTTTACAAGTACATGTTGCGTATTTGTCGTTATTTATATTTTCTGAATAAATTACTATACAACATTTTGACCAAAGAACCACCATTACATGTAGGGATGTCCGATAATGGCTTTTTTGCCGATATCCCGACATGGCACGATAACTTAAAAATAAAGACAACTTCAGTTTGTTTTTTTTTGTTTAAAAATAGAACAAGCACATTCTGAAAATGTACGAATCATAATGTTTTTTTACAAGTACATGTTGCGGTGTCTATATTTGTCGTTATTTATATTTTCTGAAGAAATTAGATGGATACTTATAGTCTTAGTATTAGGTTAGGGGTAAGGTTAAAGTTTTCATTGTATATTAGTGCGACCATCCTCACCCCTTTTAAGGGGACGAGCAATATGTGCATTCGTATAGTTAGGAGGGGATGCCTCATTCAGCGCAAAAAAATCATCTGGTTTGAGCCAGGTTTCGCTGAGACCAATGACGTTAAGATTGTTGTCTCTAATGACCTCATTATTAGAGAGTTCCGGTCGGACGGTATTTCACTGAACACATTTCCGATGTTGTTGTTTCCGAATGAGGAGATGCTGCTCCGTTATTGATTGAAGTCAAGTTTGAATGTCATTAAAACAGTTATCTCCATATTTTGACACTTCTTCCACACCCGTCCTTGCACGCTACAACAAAGACGACGGGGAGAAGACGCTGCCGAAGGTGAGCCACGTAAACAAGACCGCCCACAAAACGGCGCATCTTGAAACGACTGTCAGAAAGCGGCTTGAAGACGATCTGTAAAACATCATCTATACAACATTTTGACCAAAGAACCACCATTACATGTAGGGATGTCCGATAATGGCTTTTTTGCCAATATCCCGATATGGCACGATAACTTAAAAATAAAGACAACTTCAGTTTGTTTTTTTTTGTTTAAAAATAGAACAAGCACATTCTGAAAATGTACGAATCATAATGTTGTTTTTTTACAAGTACATGTTGCGGTGTCTCTATTTGTCGTTATTTATATTTTCTGAATAAATTAGATAGATACTTATAGTCTTAGTGTTAGGTTAGGGGTAAGGTTAAAGTTTTCATTGTATATTAGTGCGACCCCTCCCACCCCTTTTAAGGGGACGAGCAATATGTGCATTCGTATAGTTAGGAGGAGATGCCTCATTCAGCGTGAAAAAATCGTCTGGTTTGAGCCAGGTTTCGCTGAGACCATTGACATTAAGATTGTTGTCTCTAATGACCTCATTAACTAATAACGTTTTGGAAGACAATGATCTTACAGTATGTGTAAAAAGCCCATATTATAGGTAGTGGGCTGTTTTGAGGAGTTTTTTGTTGAAATTATCCGTAGTAGCAATATTAATAATGTTGCGTTTATTATGCGTGATAGATAGATAGTACTTTATCGATTCCTTCGGGAGAGTTCCCTCAGGAAAAAAAATAAATAAATAAAAATAAAATAAAAAAAATATGTGATAACGTTCATCAGTCAACTCTTTAGTGTTAATTTTCAAACTATCAAAATAAAAAAATATCAAAATCAAATTACATGATGTTATTTATGTAGTTTGATAATTTTCCTCGACTGATGCACTAACACGTGGGTGTCAAACTCTGACCCGTGGGCCAAATTTGGCCCGCCGTGTAATTTCACTTGGCCCTTAAGGCAATATCAAATTAACACTAGAGCTGGCCCGCTGATTATATACAGCGGCGGTGCTGCGGTAACACCACATTCACTTCTAATTCTCATACTTGCCAAGCCTCCCGGGAGACTCACAAATTTCAGCGCCCCTCCCGAAAATCGTCACATTGTGTACCCAAACCATACAAGAATGACAAACACTATTCGGGAGAACATCTGCACCGTAACACAACATAACCACAACAGAAAAAATACCCAGAACCCTTTGCAGCACTAACTCTTCTGGGACGCTACAAGGTGTGTGTGTGTGTGTGGGGTTGGGGGGGGAGGGGGGGGTGTTTGGTGGTAGCGGGAGGTGTATTTTGTAGCGTCCCGGAAGAATTAGTGCTGCAAAGGGTACTGGGTATTTGTTCTGTTGTGTTTATGTTGTGTTACGGTGCGGATGTTCTCCCGAAATGTGTTTGTCATTCTTGTTTGGTGTGGATTCACAGTGTGGCGAATATTTCTAACAGTCTTAAAATTGTTTATACGGCCACCGTCAGTGTAACCTGTATCGCTGTTGATCAAGTATGCGTGTGTGTGTGTGCGTAGAGAAGCCGCACATATCTTGTGACTGGGCCGGCACGTTGTTAGAATGGATGAAAAGCGGAAGTGACGACAGCTCATAGAGGACGTTAAAGGCAGTGCCTTTAAGGCACGCCCCCAAGACTGTGGTCCGGGTCGTCTACGAGATATAATGACTGATGAACACTTTCGTTCGATAATGAAGGTTGCCTCAGCTCAAAGCTTGAGCCCCGACATTAATGAACTAGCATCCAAGAAAAGATGGCAGGTATCTGGCTTGGGCACATCAGATTAGATCAGTGTGTTGCAAACTGAGCAGTTTAAAGTCCTGAATGGTTGGTTTATTTGTTGTTATTTTATTTTCAAATGTATTAGCCTGTGGAAAAAGTTAATGTTGATATTTACCTCAGAAGGCTGCAGATAGAAAAGAGGCATTACATTTTTATTTAAATTGTATTTGATATGCCATTGATATTTTTTAATTATTATTATTATTATTTGAAACTAGATTTTGCATGTCACTATAAAGTTATATAAGCCTTGCTTGTTCAATATTCAATGCAAAACTTGTTTGGGTCCCTATTAAAAAGGTTAATTTGTTCAACCTTGGCCTGTGGCTTTGTTCAGTTTTAAATTTTGGCCCACTCTGTATTTGAGTTTGACACCCCTGCACTAACATCATGTGGTTTATCTACAAAGATATGAATAATTGCTATTGCGACATCCAGTGGACACATTTAGAACAGCAGTTCCTTCCATTCAAAAATTTCAGGATAATTTTTACACTCAGCAAACTCATCCCACGGGCCGGATAAAACCTGTTCGCGGGCCTGATCCGGCCCTCGGACCGTACGTTTGACACTAGGAAAAAAAGGTGGAAAAATACAAAAATGGCAAAACTTGTGAAAATGTCCAAACGATCCCAAAAATATTTAGCAGAAAAACTTACAAAAATAAATAGTACTTCATTTATCGTATTTTTTGGACCATAGGGCGCACCGGATTATAAGGTGCATAGCTGATGAGCAGGTCTAGTCAGGTTTTTTTTTCCATACAAAAGGCGCACCGGATAATAAGGCGCATTAAAGGAATCATATTATTATTTTTTTCTAAATTTTAAACATTTCCTTGTGGTCTACATAACATGTAATGGTGGTTCTTTGGTCAAAATGTTGCATAGATGATGTTTTACAGATCATCTTCAAGCCGCGTTCTGACAGTCGCTTCAGGATGCGCCGTTTTGTGGGCGGTCTTATTTACGTGGCTCACCTTCGGCGGCGTCTTCTGCCCGTCATCTTTGTTGTAGCGGTGTAGCGTGCAAGGACGGGAGTGGAAGAAGTGTCAAAAGATGGAGCTAACTGTTTTAATGACATTCAGACTTTACTTCAATCAATAACGGAGCAGCATCTCCTCATCCGTGGCTCCCGTGAACAAACGTCCAACCGGAACTCTCTAATAACTAAAGTTCCTTGGGTGAATAATGTAAAGTCACTACACCGGTATGTTTTAGCACTTTCATAGCGAGTTTACTGACAGATATAAGTAAGAACTTTACACTACTTTATATTAGAAATGGCAACAGCGGAGGATGAATGTCACATAACAAGAAGGTAGTGAAAAAGAAGAAGCTTATCGACTTCGGCACTACAGTGGCGGACGTGCGCAAATTTTCAGGACTTATGCAGATCCCAAATACACATCAGCAGGTACCAGAAGGTAAGAAAAGTTGGTTTTGCATAATATTGTGAAACAAAACGCCAGATAATATGTCTACTAATGGGTGCCATTTTGCGGTCCTTATACACACACCATAGTAATATTTGTATCTCTGACTACGGTAGCCGTAATGGGCCGACAATCCATCAAGCGGTGCGGCTTCAAAGTCGCACTAAAACATTTTGACAGATTTTTGAGTGCCGTGTGTAATGTTCTTTATTTTCAATGGAACATTTAAAGTTTTGGTGTGGTTTACTGGCGTCATATTGCAGTCTGCGCATCTCTTATGTGTGACTGCCATCTACTGGTCACACTTATTATTTCACCATGTAACAAATAAAATTGCTTCGAGGTCGGTAAGCGCAACCAGAATTATTCCGTACGGGTTATTAGGCGCACTGTCGATTTTTGAGAAAATGAAAGGATTTTAAGTGCGCCTTATAGTCCGAAAAGTACGGTAGCTATGAGTGCATTATGCTGAATGAATGTACAGTTATTCGGAAAGTAGTCATTAATTTTTGTGTTACGGCTAATACCTTCCTGGTGATGGTGTACAAAATGCCAAAGAAATTCTCCTCAGCTCCAAAAACCACTCTCTCCAACCCAACCCTCGCTGAATGCTGGCAAAGTCTTATTTTTCTATTCTAGGCTCCTTTTCCAGAGCATAAAAAAAAAATGACAGACTCATCAATTAAGCAAGATACAGACCAGGGGTGTCAAACTCATTTCAGCTCAGGGGCCGCATGGAGGAACATCTGTGCAATCATGGCATTAAAACAAAAAAAAATAAAGACAACTTCAGATTGTTTTCTTTGTCTCACTTTGGCCAAAAATAGAACAAACACATTCTGAAAATATTACAATAATAATATAGAAAAATAATAAAGTTTAGATCCTTGAAAGAAAGAAGTAAGCGAATGAATGTTTATAACTGAATAAATGTACATATGCATAAAAATGTGTTTTCTTTTGTATTATTTTTTTTAAATGAATTAAGTAACGTTTACGACAACCTTTTTCCAAAACACAATATAAAATGTGAGATATAACAGGATAATGCATACATTTATCATTTGTTTTCAAAACGCTTCCAAAAAAGTTGGACCCCACAAATTTACCGTGGGACCCCATTTTTTTGACTTGATGGGGTCCCTGGGACAACACTGATGGAGTGTACCGGTATTGGTGTGGGCCGTTTCTAATACTACAAACCCCGTTTCCAAATGAGTTGGGAAATTGTGTTAGATGTAAATATAAACGGAATACAATGATTTGCAAATCATTTTCAACCCATATTCAGTTGAATATGCTACAAAGACAACATATTTGATGTTCAAACTCATAAACTTTATTTTTTTTTGTAAATAATAATTAACTTAGAAGTTCATGGCTGCAACACGTGCCAAAGTAGTTGGGAAAGGGCATGTTCACCACTGTGTTACATGGCCTTTCCTTTTAACAACACTCAGTAAAGGTTTGGGAACGAACTGAGGAGACACATTTTTGAAGCTTCTCAGGTGGAATTATTTCCCATTCTTGCTTGATGTACAGCTTAAGTTGTTCAACAGTCCGGGGGTCTCCGTTGTGGTATTTTAGACTTCATAATGCGCCACACATTTTCAATGGGAGACAGGTCTGGACTACAGGCAGGCCAGTCTAGTACCCGCACTCTTTTACTATGAAGCCACGTTGATGTAACACATGGCTTGGCATTAATTGCTGAAATAAGCAGGGGCGTCCATGGTAACGTTGCTTGGATGGCAACATATGTTGCTCCAAAACCTGTATGTACCTTTCAGCATTAATGGCGCCTTCACAGATGTGTAAGTTACCCATGTCTTGGGCACTAATACACCCCCATACCATCACAGATGCTGGCTTTTCAACTTTGCGCCTATAACAATCCGGATGGTTCTTTTCCTCTTTCGTCCGGAGGACACGACGTCCAGTTTCCAAAAACAATTTGAAATGTGGACTTGTCAGACCACAGAACACTTTTCCACTTTGTATTATTCCATCTTAGATGAGCTCAGGCCCAGTGAAGCCGACGGCGTTTGTGGGTGTTGTTGATAAACGGTTTTCGCCTTGCATAGGAGAGTTTTAACTTGCACTTACAGATGTAGCGACCAACTGTAGTTACTGACAGTGGGTTTCTGAAGTGTTCCTGAGCCCATGTGGTGATATCCTTTACACACTGATGTCGCTTGTTGATGCAGTACAGCCAGATGGATCAAAAGTCACGGGCTTAGCTGCTTACGTGCAGTGATTTCTCCAGATTCTCTGAACCCTTTGATGATATTAAGGACCGTAGATGGTGAAATCCCTAAATTCCTTGCAATAGCTGGTTGGGAAAGGTTTTTCTTAAACTGTTCAACAATTTGCTCACGCATTTGTTGACAAAGCGGTGACCCTCGCCCCATCCTTGTTTGTGAATGACTGACCATTTCATGGAATCTACTTTTATACCCAAGCATGGCACCCACCTCTTCCCAATCTGCCTGCACACCTGTGGGATGTTCCAAATAAGTGTTTGATGAGCATTCCTCAACTTTATCAGTATTTATTGCCACCTTTCCCAACTTCTTTGTCACGTGTTGCTGGCATCAAATTCTAAAGTTTATCAGTTTGAACATCAAATATGTTGTCTTTGTAGCATACTTGCCAACCTTGAGACCTCCGATTTCGGGAGGTGGGGGGTGGGGGGGCGTGGTCGGGGTGGGGCGGGGGCGTGGTTGGGGGGGGGGGGTTGATTAAGAGGGGAGGAGTATATTTACAGCTAGAATTCACCAAGTCAAGTATTTCATATATATATATATATATATATATATATAATAAATACTTGACTTTCAGTGAATTCTAGCTATATATATATATATATATATATATATATATATATATATATATATATATATATATATATATATATATATACACACATATACACACACATAACACTCATCTACTCATTGTTGAGTTAAGGGTTGAATTGTCCATCCTTGTTCTATTCTCTGTCACTATTTTTCTAACCATGCTGAACACCCTTTCGCAGGTACCCAGAAAGGTTTCGAGTACCACCAAAAAAACTGAATCTCTGAAGACAGTATAAAAATCTGTGTTAAAGGTGTACAAATACTGTTTGCATAATAAGCATGTTATTTTTTTACAAATGAGGGTTAAGAGTTCTGTACTAAAAAAAAGAAAAAAAAGAATGTGGCTTAAGTACAGTTTTTTAATTGAGCTGCTGCATTTTTTGGTTGGGTTGTTTATTTATTTTGAGTAACTTCTATACATTTCTAAAAGGGGAATAATGTAATAGACTGATCTATGTTTGTCTGTTGCCATCTCCTGGTGAATGTTGGCTATAGCGTACTGGGGTTACTTTTTGGTTGGCCAACGATTTACGTGGTGTTGCGCACCTGACGTCACTCAGGTCCGCATGGAGCTGGAGGGGGCGTGGCTTCCACCTCCGCCTGAATTTCGGGAGATTTTCGGTAGAAAATTTGTCCCGGGAGGTTTTCGGGAGAGGCGCTGAATTTCGGGAGTCTCCCGGAAAATCCAGGAGAGTTGGCAAGTATGCTTTGTAGCATATTCAACTGAATATGGGTTGAAAATGATTTGCAAATCATTGTATTCCGTTTATATTTACATCTAACACAATTTCCCAACTCATATGGAAACGGGGTTTGTAATCAAGTATCATCCCGGGGGCCACATATAATTCTTGACTTTGACACATAGGATATAGACCACGGGTGTCAAACGTATGGCCCGCGAAATGAGTTTGCTAAGTATAAAAATGAGCCGACATTTAACCTATGCACCATTTTGACCAAAGAACCACCATTACATGTTATGTCGACCACAAGGAAGTGGTTTTACATTTAGAAAAATATAATAATAATATGACCCCTTTAATGCGCCCTATAATCCGGTGCGCCTAATATATGAAAAAATATCAAAAATAGACCATTCATTCATCGGCAGTGTGCCTTATAATCCGGTGCGCCCTATGGTCCGGAAAATACGGCACTACACTTTGGACCCTGCGGCTTTTTTTCCCCGCTGAAAGCAATAATGCAAATAGTTTTCATAAAACACATGCAATGACACAAAAGTGGTCATCAGACAAAACAGAGACCGAGAGAACTTTCGGAGAAACCAATGAAAAACCGAACCATGCTGCCACAGTGACTGTGTAACACTTTCTGTCACACCGCTTTGGAAAAAGTACACACTGTTCTATCAGGCCGTCGGTGAGGTTGTCATTTCAAAAGCACACGCGTGTGACGTGCATAGTCCCTGTGTTGGCCCTCACGGCTGCTTCAGACTCTATGAACTAACCAAAAGAGCTCATGAAATGAAGGTCAGAGCAGGTTTGGAAAAGCTATCCTCTTACATTTTCCATTCATAAAAAAAACCTGGAGTTGGGATAGAAGGAACTAAAATGGGCTGTCGTCAGTCTTTTTATTTCCTCATGTTTCCTTTTTTTTTTGTAAGATGAGGATTTAGCCATATGTTACTGCTTTTTAAGTTTCAATTGACCGGAGATTAAAAATAAAGTGGACGCTGGTTTGCAACACAACGCTTTAACGACATGGAAAAAGGTTAATATGTCAACATCCAACCAAGCCAGGAAAATTCCATGTCGCAAAGTTTTCCAAGAAATAACAATCTATGCGATGGTCTTCAAGCTTGGAGACCCCTAAGAAAGTACTACAATACTTGAGCTGTAACACTTTTGTTGTGAAGTCCATCCATCCATCCATCCAACTTCTTCCGCTTATCTGAGGGTCGCGGGGGCAGCAGCCAAAGCAGGGAAGCCCAGACTTCCCTCTCCCCAGCCACTTCGTCCAGCTCCTCCCGGGGAATCCCAAGGCGTTCCCAGGCCAGCCGGGAGACATAGTCTTCCCAACGTTTCGTGGGTCTTCCCCGTGGCCTCCTACCAGTTGAACGTGCCCGAAACACCTCCCCAGGGAGGCGTTCGGGTGGCATCCTGACCAGATGCCCAAACCACCTCATCTGGCTCTTCTCGATGTGGAGGAGCAGCGGCTAAGAAAATTATTTCCAACTCACAACACCCACTCTTTCCTGAATATGGAACCCTGCCATCAGGGAGAAGACTCCGGGTCCCACTATGCAAATCTAACCGCCTTAAATTATCATTTGTCCCAGCCTCCATTAAGCTGACCAACAATGTGCAATAGAATTTTAATACATAGGTTAGCACTTTTTTAGCACATAGCACTTTAGCACATAGCACTTTAGAACTAAGCACTTTAGCACACATCACTTTATCCATGAGCTCTAGTGCAATGCACATTGGTACTTTATCTTTATCTCCATACTGTAGATTTTATGCCTACATCAAAGTGTCACCTATGTCTATCAAGCTCCATGTTCTGATGTTTAAATGTTAGTTGTATGGTTGTGGTTGTGTCTGTGCTTGTGTTTTTGTTCTGTTGTTTTTGGGTATGTTAAGAAAGCAATGATGCACTGTGCCCAAGACAAATTTCCCCGCGGGGACAATAAAGTTGAACCTTGAACCTTGAACCTTGAACCTTGAGTTCCTCCCGGATGACAGAGCTTCTCACCCTATCTCTAAGGGAGAGCCTCGCCACCCGGCGGAGGAAACTCGTTTCGGCCGCTTGTACCCGTGATCTTGTCCTTTCTGTCATAACCCAAAGCTCATGACCATAGGTGAGGATGGGAACGTAGATCGACCGGTAAATTGAGAGCTTTGCCTTCCGGCTCAGCTCCTTCTTCACCACAACGGATCGATACAGCGTCCGCATTACTGAAGACGCCGCACCGATCCGCCTGTCGATCTCACGATCCACTCTTCCCTCACTCGTGAACAAGACTCCGAGGTACTTGAACTCCTCCACTTGGGGCAAGATCTCCTCCCCAACCCGTGTTGTGAAGTCAACAATCTAATTTTCATTCATCAGGCAGCGAGCAAGCCTGTTACAGATGCAGACATAAAAAGGGCCAAAATGGTTGTTTCTTCTTAATTTGTGTCTTGTGTCTGAAAAGGTAGTCACATCACTCAGCTATACAAACTTAGTTGATGAAATAAAGCCTGCATAAATATTGAAATGTATTCATTCAATTATTTTCTATGTCGCTGACTTGGAGAAGGCTTTCGACCATGTCCCCCGAAGTCCTGTGGGGAGTGCTCAGAGAGTATGGGGTATCGGACTGTCTGATTGTGGCAGTCCGATCCCTGTACAATCAGTGTCAGAGCTTGGTCCGCATTGCCGACAGTAAGTCGGACCCGTTTCCAGTGAGGGTTGGACTCCGCCAAGGCTGCCCTTTGTCACCGATTCTGTTCATAACTTTTATGGACAGAATTTCTAGGCGCAGTCAAGGCGTTGAGGGGATCCGGTTTGGTGGCTGCAGGATTAGGTCTCTGCTTTTTGCAGAGGATGTGGTCCCGATGGCTTCATCTGGCCGGGATCTTCAGCTCTCACTGGATCGGTTCGCAGCCGAGTGTGAAGCGACTGGGATGGGACTCAGCACCTTCGAGTCCGAGTCCATGTTTCTTTCCCGGGAAAGGGTGGAGTGCCCTCTCCGAATTTGGGAGGAGATCTTGCCCCATGTGGAGGAGTTCAAGTACCTCGGAGTGAGGGAATAATGGATCGTGAGATCGACAGGCGGATCGGTGCGGCGTCTTCAGTAATGCGGACACTGTATCAATCCGTTGTGGTGAAGAAGGAGCTGAGCCGGAAGGCAAATCTCTCGATTTACCAGTCAATCTACGTTCCCATCCTCACCTATGGTCATGAGCTTTGGGTTATGACCGAAAGGATAAGATCACGGGTACAAGCGGCCGAAATGAGTTTCTTCCGCCGAGTGGCGGGGCTCTCCCTTAGAGATAGGGTGAGAAGCTCTGTCATCCGGGAGGAGCTGAAAGTAAAGCCGCTGCTTCTCCACATCGAGAGGAGCCAGATGAGGTGGTTCGGGCATCTGGTCAGGATGCCAGCCGAACGCCTCCCTAGGGAGGTGTTTAGGGCACGTCCAACCGGCAGGAGGCCACGGGGACTACCCAGGACAAGTTGGGAAGACTATGTCTCCTGGCTGGCCTGGGAACGCCTTGGGATCCCCCGGGAGGAGCTGGACCAGGTGGCTGGACGATCATTTACACTCATATTTACACCTATGGAAAATTTAGAGTCTCCAATGAACGTGAATATTTTTAGAATGTGAGAGGAAAATCCACTGGGAAAACATGCAAATTCCACAGAGCGATGCCGAAACAGAGAGTTCAACCCAAATCTGACTGCGTAGCCCACATGCCAACCACGAGGCCATCTTGCACAAATATCGTAAAATTACATAATACACTTAACGTGATAAGCAATACTAATTTTGTAAATGATGTGGAGACCTGCTGAAATGATCTTGCGACCCTCGTACGGGTCCCAACCATCACAACATCTCAGAGCTTAGGTTTTGTCCAAGGTTTGTCCCTTTGAGGGAGTATGTCGCCAAGAACTTGTTCAAGTCAGTTCAGTCTCATTGTTCGGCATGACGGCCATGGTTTTATTGTTGTAATTTTATGTTTCCGCTGGCATTTCCAGTGTTTCCTGCCCTGGCAAAAGGTGAGACAATGGGGTCACACCTGTACCCACTGTGCAATTAGTGGACTTTATAGCCTTTAGACTTTTTTGGACTTGAGTAAATTCGTCTGCAAGCTGATTCAATGTTTCAATAAATAATCCTCTGTAGTTGCTACTTTCCACTGATGGGCAAGCTACTTAGAAAATGATATATGCTAAAAAACTAGGTACTCTGGATTAAAAGTAAGCTCCAGGAGAAGTTATTCCCAGAGGATTGTAGCAAACTACACTACAAGCTACATGACAAGAGTAGCTTTTTGCGGACCACAGACCCTCATTTGAAAAGATACACCAGAGACCTCTATAAGGGCAGATTTACAGGTATTACGACTATCAGTATTTATAATCGCCCATTTCAATTTCAAGGACACCCAGTTTGACATGCATTAATCTACAGACCCCCCATTAAATGGCATTTCTATCTATGGGCCCACAGATATAATATCAACATTAATGTAACTTAGAGTGTACAAATGGAACCAAATGGACCCAACAAGGTTCAATTACTATTAACTATCTGTCATTTAGCTCGGGACACCCTAGACACTACACCCTCCTTCTGGGGGTACCCATATCACACTGTAAGTATTTATTTTAGTTTAACTTTTCTTTGCCCCCCCATATAATGTCATTAATGTCATCTGCCTACAGTAAATAAAAACAGCAGCTTTCTAGATATTGACAAAAAAGTACAATGACTGTTGTTTGGGAAGAGCTGATAATGGTTATGTTTAGTAAAACATTTTATGAACTCAACTCACCTTAATGTGTCTTCTTAAAGAACCAGTAGACTGGAAAAACAAATTGCCTCTACATTGAAGCTATCTGATTTATGACGCCGAAAGACTTCCAAAGTTTCCGAATAAATAGATATAATCAAAAAAGTATTAATCTCACAGAGATTCCCGAGCTATTTTGAGAGATAATGATGAAGCCAGTCATGTGATCAGGTAAACTCGCGCTAGGAACCAAAGATCCCTTCCTTATCAACGACAATGCTAATCAAGCAGACTTTGTTAGAGCCAACAACGATGACTTTGGGAAAAAGTATGATCCAGGCCCTTATATTTTTGAGGCCGAACACAAAGAGGATGAGCAATAAGTTTTAGAACACCGAGTGCTACCTGGATGCAGCTTCATTATGACACTAGCATCCACAGCATTGCTAGGTGCTAAACATACAAACTAACCATATTAAACCACTATTGGTTATGGTTTAACGGATACAATGAAACACAAATAAGCATGTAAAGTAGAGATGTCCGATAATGGCTTTTTTGCCGATATCCGATATTCCGATATTGTCCAACTCTTAATCACCGATTCCTATATCAACTGATACCGATATATACAGTCGTGGAATTAACACATTATTATGCCTAATTTTGTTGTGATGCCCCGCTGGATGCATTAAACAATGTAACAAGGTTTTCCAAAATAAATCAACTCAAGTTATGGAAAAAAATGCCAACATGGCACTGCCATATTCATTATTGAAGTCACAAAGTGCATTATGTTTTTTAAAATGCCTCAAAACAGCAGCTTGGAATTTGGGACATGCCTGAGAGAGCATGAGGAGGTTGAGGTGGGCGGGGTTGGGGTGGGGCGGGTAGAGGGTAGCGAGGGGTGTATATTGTAGCGTCCCGGAAGATTTAGTGCTACAAGGGATTCTGGGTATTTGTTCTGTTGTGTTTATGTTGTGTTACGGTGCGGTGTTGTGTTTGTCATTCTTGTTTGGCGTGGGTTCACAGTGTGGCACATATTTGTAACAGTGTTAAAGTTGTTTATACGGCCACCCTCAGTGTGACCTGTATGGCTGTTGACCAAGTTGCATTCACTTGTGTGTGTGAAAAGCCATAGATATTATGTGACTGGGCCGGCACGCAAAGGCAGTGCCTTTAAGGCACGCCCCCAATTTTGTTGTCTGGTTGGAAATCGGGAGAAATTCGGGAGAATGGTTGCCCCGGGAAATTTTCGGAAGGGGCACTGAAATTCGGGAGTCTCTCGGGAAAATCGGGAGGGTTGGCAAGTATGACTGAACAATTAAAAACAAAGGTTTTGGGCATTGTTTTGAATGTGTCATGAATGTGTCTGAATATGGCCAAGGAGACGCATTATTGTGTTTCCTGGACATCGTCCTATCCACTAAGGGAAAATCTGCACAGAGAATCATCAAGTATGTTTTTTTTTACTGAGTCCTCAGCTTCCTGGGTTTGATCCCCGGGCTCAGGGTCTTTCTGTGTGGAGTTTGCATGTTCTCCCCATGTTCCCTTCAGGTACTCCGGCTTCCTCCCACCCCCAAAGACATGCACCTGGGGATAGGTTGATTGGTAACACTAACTTGGCCCTAGTGTATGAATGGGAGTGTGAATGTTAAAGTTAAAGTACCAATGATTGTCACACACATACTAGGTGTGGTGAAATTTGTCCTCTGCAAAGATCCCACAACCTACCGATCTCAGGGCGGACACTCTAACCACTAGGCAACTGAGTAGGTTGTGTAGTAGAATGTTGTCTGTCCATCTGTGTTGGCCCTGTGATGAGATGGTGACTTGTCCAGGGTGTATACCGCCTACTGCCTGAATGCAGCTGACATAGGCTCCAACACACCCCGCGACCCCAAAAGGGATAAGCGGTACAAAATGGAATGATGGAGTCGTCAGCTTGAAGCTTTTCTCTGTGTCAGATTCCCTTCTCGTCACGTGTTTCTGTTATGATTTTGCTTACTGGTTTCGATGACCCGCCCTATCTTGCCTCGGATTGGCCAGTCTGTAATGTTTCGCTCTAACCTTAGTCAATAATGACTCATCATTTGTAAACCAACCACCATCATAGATTATCTCCATATACCCCCTCCCTGGATTTGCCGTCCATTGTCCTTCTTTGTAGCTTCTAGCTTTGATCCTGTAGCTAAGATTCTGGAGGGGGAACAGTGAAAATAAATTCCTGAATCTGAATACTCACACTGGTAATGAGGTTATTTCTTGGTCGGTGGGTGCATTCCTTCTACAGAGTTCGATGGAAAAACAATTAGCAATCTGTCAGTTTGATTTTATTTTTATATTCGCAACTTCGTAAAGAAACCGTTGCAGTGTTTTAGTCATTTAGGAGTGCAAGACTGAGGGACTCTGCTCTCTCTTACAAACACATTCTCTTGCCTCTGTGACCCATGTGGACTTGTGGTATGTGACATTCCCCGCTGCACACCGGTGCTAATTGGGATTAGACTATGGTACACCAAAACAATACCTCGGTGTTAAGAGTCCCCCAGGTCCGGTGGCTTTTATTCACCAAAGACCCAGTAATCCCTCTGTCTCTGAGAGTAAAGCTCATTAAATCTGACGGAATGGAGCCTTTTATGATCATCTGCAGATCCTGGCACCTACTACAAATCCGACCATGGCACTGAAACGGGAGCTGACTGGCTAAATTGGGGGGGGGGCACTGGACAGTGACTAGTAGATTAGCACTACTTCTGATCCTTCACACACTGAATTGAGACAAGAGTTCATCCCTAGAAGCTGGTGGATGAAGAAAATAAGCCGTGACACGAACACTAAGTATGGAATCAAACATCAATGGTGTCAGCAAATGTGTTACAATCCCAAACCCTGATGCAGTTACTTGCCACATTAAAATACTTTTACAACACCGCCATCAATCTCTTTGCTGCAGATGTTATATTTGATCCGATTTCTTACTATCGGTTCCTCTCTCTTAAAGTCCGTTTATTGCGAGCTTCGAGGTAGTAAAGTCTGACTTACTGTTGGAAAAAGTGATACACAAAACATCTTTTTAAGAGACCCTCGTGGGACACAAAAAGAGATCCATGTTATTGCTCGTACGGATACTGAGAGGTCATAGTAGCAACTATTGTGGAACAGATTCAAGCTTAATAAAATACATAAAAATGGTTCCTTTACGATGGGTCATCAAGATTGATTTAATTTGTGTCTAGATTTATTGGATAATGTGTGAATGCACTGTATAACCACAGAAACCGTGCAGTTTATACAGTCGTGGTCAAAAGTTTATGTAAACTTGTAAAGAACATAATGTCTTGAGTTTCCAATAATTTCTACAACTCTTATTTTTTTGTGATAGAGTGACTGGAGCACATACTTGTTAATTTATTATGAGGCTACTGAAAATGTGAGCAAATGTGCTGGGTCAAAAGTATACATACAGCAATGTTAATATTTGCTTACATGTCCCTTGGCAAGTTTACCTGCTTTTGGTAGCCACCCACAAGCTTCTGGTTGAATTTTTGACCACTCTTCTTGACAAAATTGGTGAAGTTCAGCTAAATGTGTTGGTTTCCTGACACGGACTTGTTTCTTCAGCATTGTCCACACGTTTAAGTCAGGACTTTGGGAAGGCCATTCTAAAACCTTCATTCTCGCCTGATTTAGCCATTCCTTTACCACTTTTGACGTGTGTTTGGGGTCATTGTCCTGTTGGGACACCCAACCGCGCCCAAGACCCAACCTCCGGGCTGATGATTTTAGGTTGTCCTGAAAAATTTGGAGGTAATACTCCTATTTAAAGCACCAGTTCCACTGGCGGCAAAACAGGCCCAGAGCATAATACTAACACCACCATGCTTGACGGTAGGAATTGGTGTTCCTGGGATTAAAGGCCTCACCTTTTCTTGCTTCTGAGCAACTTTACAGATCATTGTATCACTTCTATTTTCACTTGAAGCGCATTCCATTCAAACTGACATTAACTCCTAGTGGCGTGGGTGACTTTGAGGGACTTTTGAGGCGGGAATATCGTTGTTACAAACTTTTGGGTGGTGTTGCTTCCTTATTTTTGATTATTCCAAGCTGATTTTCAAACCCTACTCGTGTCTTGGTTTAATCCGTAACAGCGGCACCTGAAGTGAATGTGACAGTGTGTCATAATTACGACTGGTATCCGGATAAAAAAATATAGATTGTTGTATCATTTGTCCAGAATCGGTCCTCCTTGACCGACCCGATAGGAACCGGTACCAAAAATACCGGTCCTCGATATACATCCCTAATCAGGACTTCTGTTTCCAGGTTAAAGGCCTACTGAAATGCGATTTTCTTATTTGAACGGGGATAGCAGGTCCATTCTATGTGTCATACTTGATCATTTCGCGATATTGCCATATTTTTGCTGAAAGGATTTAGTAGAGAACATCTTTTGGTCGCTGATAAAAAAGCCTTGCCTGTACCGGAAGTAGCAGACGAGAAGCGCGTGACGTCACCGGTTGTGGAGCTCCTCACATCTGCACATTGTTTACAATCATGGCCACCAGCAACGAGAGCGATTCGGACCGAGTAAGCGACGATTTCCCCATTAATTTGAGCGAGGATGAAAGATTTGTGGATGAGGAAAGTGAGAGTGAAGGACTAGAGGGCAGTGGGAGCGATTCAGATAGGGAAGATGCTGTGAGAGGCGGGTGGGACCTGATATTCAGCTGGGAATGACTAAAACAGTAAATAAACACGAGACATATATATACTCTATTAGCCACAACACAACCAGGCTTATATTTAATATGCCACAAATTAATCCCGCATAACAAACACCTCCCCCCTCCCGTCCATATAACCCGCCAATACAACTCAAACACCTGCACAACACACTCAATCCCACAGCCCAAAGTACCGTTCACCTCCCCAAAGTTCATACAGCACATATATTTCCCCAAAGTCCCCAAAGTTACGTACGTGACATGCACATAGCGGCAGGCACGTACGGGCAAGCGATCAAATGTTTGGAAGCCGCAGCTGCATGCGTACTCACGGTACCGCGTCTGCGCATCCAACTCAAAGTCCTCCTGGTAAGAGTCTCTGTTGTCCCAGTTCTCCACAGGCCAATGGTAAAGCTTGACTGTCATCCTCCGGGAATGTAAACAATGAAACACCGGCTGTGTTATCCGGCACAACAGACAGGGGGTGCATTCTACGGCGGGGGTGCGTTATCCGGCACAACACCTACGGCAATACACCGGTTCCCACCTACAGCTTTTCTTCTTTGCTGTCTCCATTGAATCTTGAACAAATTGCAAAAGATTCACCAACACAGATGTCCAGAATACTGTGGAATTTTGCGATGAAAACAGACGACTTAATAGCTGGCCACCATGCTGTCCCAAAATGTCCTCTACAATCTGTGACGTCACGCCCAGACGTCATCATACCGAGACGTTTTCAGCAGAATATTCCGCGCAAAATTTAAAATTGCACTTTAGTAAACTAACCCGGCCCTATTGGCATGTGTTGCAATGTTAAGATTTCATCATTGATATATAAACTATCAGACTGCGTGGTCGGTAGTAGTGGGTTTCAGTAGGCCTTTAACGAGTATACGTAGTAGTTTTGGCCACTCTAACATTACACACAATTTGAACAGTAACACTGTGTTTGAATATAGGAAAATAAAACATTGTATTTTAATCAAGTGATTCGTCGTCGGCGATCTTTCGAAACGAGTATGATTGTCCTCCTGTTGGTGGGACTTTCTTCAGGAGAACGCCTGTGCGTGGAATCTTGACTGGTGACCGCCACCACATTGTCCTTGGCAAAGAGAAGGCCAGGGTCCAATGGTATGGAGACCAAGACAATTGGGGGCCCATCTTTGCTGCAGCCTTCTTCCGCCTTTGTGACCGCCGTGGAGCTTCCATGCAACCATCATCCGCCCACTCCGCCGTTGAGGTCTGTGGGGAGCTGTATCCGATGGCAAGGGAAACCCAGGAGCTCCGGTCTGTCGGAAGACCATCAATGGTGCGCCTACCAGCACTTGCTTTTCTCTCGGGGTGTGCTCCCCTAGCCTTTTGTCTTCCCAGACTAACCCACAAGGCAGCGGGGCAAATCAAGTGATTATTTGGCACACCACTAGATGGAACCTGCATACCACCAGTTTGACAATCACTGTGCATAAGGATAGACATTAGATCAGTGGTTCTTAACCTGGGTTCGATCGAACCCTAGGGGTTCGGTGTAGCCTCCACCGCAGAGGTCAAGACACACCCGACTCATAAACTTCTCCCTATCGGCGAACTATGGATACCCTCAATGTTCCCTCTAATTTTCCATCTGATTTGTAGGTGTGTAATTTGTTGTGAGTTTTGTTGTTTGAACAAGGGGATGTTCATGCACAGTTCATTTTGTGCACCAGTAAAAAAAACATAACTTTGTCTTGAATTTGAAAAATATATATATACACATATATATATTTTTTTTTCACTAAAGAAGGGTTCGGTGAATGCGCATATGAAACTGGTGGGGTTCGGTACCACCAACAAGGTTAAGAACCACTGCATTAGATTCTTAGGAAACCTCAATGAAGTCCAAACTAGATTGTTGTCATTCAAATAAGTTTTTTTCAAGCAATTTGCTCAGTAATATGTTCTATTTTTCGAATGTGAAGTGAAGTAAATTATATTTATATAGCGCTTTTCTCTAGTGACTCAAAGCGCTTTTACATAGTGAAACCTAATATCTGAGTTACATTTTAAACCAGTGTGGGTGGCACTGGGAGCAGGTGGGTAAAGTGTCTTGCCCAAGGACACAATGGCAGTGACTAGGATGGCCATACTTGCTAACCCTCCCGGATTTTCCGGGAGACTCCCGAAATTCAGCGCCTCTCCTGAAAACCTCCCGGGACAAATTTTCTCCCGAAAATCTCCCGAAATTCAGGCGGAGCTGGAGGCCACGCCCCCTCCAGCTCCATGCGGACCTGAGTGACGTGTTGACAGCCTGTTTGCACGTCCGCTTTCCCACAATATAAACAGCTAATGATCGAGGGCGAGTTCTTGGTTTCTTATGTGGGTTTATTGTTAGGCAGTTTCATTAACGTCCTCCCAGCGCGGTAACAACACACAACAACAGCAGTCAAGTTTTCGTCTACCGTAAAGCAGATCGTCTGCCGTAAACCGCAACGTTGTGACACTCTTAAACAGGACAATACTGCCATCTACTGTACATGCATATGTGACCCACCCATAATGTGTCACATTTTTGTGTTGATTTATTTATTTTATTTTGTGTTTTGAATTCGTTTTTGGAGCTGTCATTACACATTTATCAGTATTCACATTGGTCAGTAGGGGGCAGTAGGGCGTTTCTTCCCAATTGAATGCGATCACCTGCAGACCGGAAGTGTCTTGTCATTCTGATGAGAGTGACCAGTCTGTGAACAATTGAAACGTCCTGTGTGCTTTTTCCTCCTGTATAACAGGTTAGTTTTGGTGAATCAACTCACTGAATAATATCCATGTGATCTTTATAAGTTTAAGTACACATTCTGATGGTGGAGCCTAACTCTAAAGTGTTTGTGATTTGTAGTTTGTATTTGTGAATGAATCCAGTGCACAGCTGCAGTAATCAATACAAAAAGGCGACGTGAGTGCGTAATGTTTATATAGGAACTTCTTATCCTAATTCAGACTCCCAAATTAGAGCTCCCGTTTTCTTATTGATTTTATAATGTATATTTGTATAATGTGTGTGTTCTGAAATAGTGACAGAGAATAGAACAAGGATGGACAATTCAACCCTTAACTCAACAATGAGTAGATGAGTGTTATGTGTGCGTATATGTGTAAATAAATGAACACTGAAATTCAAGTATTTCTTTTATTTATTTATTTATATATATATATATATATATATATATATATATATATATATATATATATATATCCAGCGCCCCCCGCGACCCCAAAAGGGAATAAGCGGTAGAAAATGGATGGATGGATATATATATATATATATATAAAAAAAAAAATATATATATATATATATATATATATATATATATATATATATATATATATATATATATATATATATATATATATATATATATATATGTGTGTGTAATAAAATATATATATATATAGCTAGAATTCACTGAAAGTCAAGTATTTCTTATATATATATATATATATATATATATCTTAACCACGCCCCCCGCCCCACCTCCCAAAATCGGAGGTCTCAAGGTTGGCAAGTATGAGGATGGCGGAAGCGGGGATCGAACCTGGAACCCTCAAGTTGCTGGCACGGCCACTCTACCAAGCGAGTTATACCGCCCCAAATGACTCTTATACTGTTGTATACACATTATAAGTTGATCCCGGCCATGAAATGAATGATCAAATGAAAGAAAATGTCCAATTCTAATATGAAAACTACCGGCAGGATAGCAATGCCCCATGATTCAATTTAAAACCATTTTTTCCCCCCCATTTATTCTCATCTCTTGCCTGATCCTGGCTTACTTGGGTTTATGACTAGACTCCAAATCACATCACATAGTATCATACCCCAGCGTCTCGAATTGAAGAGGAAGGAGCCGAGGAAATGAGAGTAATTTGCCTGTGGGGCCTCAGCCACCAGGAGCGTCTATAAACAAGTTCTATCAGCTGCAGCCTAATGGCTTGAACCCCCCGACATCCTGCGAGGTGTCTCCCTTGGGTGCGTTACGAGATTTTCTGTTTAGGTGTCTTCCTCTCAGTAATTCTCTCTGCACTTAGTCTGGTTTTGAAGGAATTTTTGAAATATCGTGTCTGTCTGTGTCTTAATTCTGCCCTTTTATTATTTCTAATAGGGGGGGCCCCGTGGTCTCTTTGCGAGGCCGCCGGTTGCAAATTTGTGGACCCTGAGCTGAACATTAGACTTCATCCGGCTACACTATATTGCCAAAAGTATTTGGGTAGCCATCGAAATGATGAGAATCAGGAGTCCTAATCACTTGGCCCGGCCACAGGTGTATAAAACCAAGCACTTAGGCATGGAGGCTGTTTCTACAAACATTTGTGAAAGAATGGGCCACTCTCAGTGATTTCCAGCGTAGAACTGTCAACAAATCCAGTCGTGAAATTTCCTCGCTCCTAAATATTCCAAAGTAAAGAGTTCGGGAACAACAGCAAGTCAGCCACCAAGTGGTAAGCCACGTAAACTGACACAGAGGGTCAGCATAGTGCAAAGACTTTCTGCAAAGTCACTTGCTACAGAGCTCCAAACGTCATGTGACTTTCAAATTAGCCCACGTACAGTACGCAGAGAGTTTCAAGTAGGGATGTAGGGCTGCCGATATTATCGGGCTGCCGATATTATCGGCCAGATAAATGTTTTAAAATGTAACACCGGAAATTATCGGTATCGATTTCATAATTATCGGTATCGGTTTCTAAAAGTAAAATGTATGACGTTTTAAAACGCCGCCGTGTACACGGACGTAGGGAGAGGTACAGAGTGCCAATAAACCTTAAAGGCATTTCCTTTGCGTGCGTGCCGTCCGAGTCACATAATATCTACCGGCTGTTCTCATCACGAATTAATGCAAGGCATACAGCCATACAGGTCACACTGAGGGTGGCCGTATAAACAACTTTAACACTGTTACAAATATGCGCCACACTGTGAACCCACACCAAACAAGAATGACAAACACATTTTGGGAGAACATCCGCACCGTAACACAACATAAACACAACAGAACAAATACCCAGAATCCCTTGCAGTACTAACTCGTCCAGGACGCTACAATATAAACGCCCCCGCTACCCCTACCCACCCCAACCCCGCCCACCTCAACCTCCTCATAGTCTCTCTCAGGGAGAGCATGTCCCAAATTCCAAGCTGCTGTTTGAATAGATAGATAGATAGATAGATAGATAGATAGATAGATAGATAGATAGATAGATAGATAGATAGATAGATAGATAGATAGATAGATAGATAGATAGATAGATAGATAGTACTTTATTGATGCCTTCAGGAGAGTTCCCTCAGGAAAATTAAAATTCCAGCAGCAGTGTACAGAATTGAGATCGAATTTAAAAAGTAAAAAGTAAATAATGGGGGTATAAATGGAAACAGAATAGACAAATATTACAATAAGAATAAAAATAAAAAGCAACAATGCGAATAAAAATATAACAGTAAAATAAGAATATAACAAGAGAAACTAGGCAGTAGTGACCATGTTATGAAAAGGTATTGCACTGTTATTGTTTTGAGGCATGTTAAAAAAAATAATGCACTTTGTGACTTCAATAATAAATATGTCAGTGCCATGTTGGCATTTTTTTCCATAACTTGAGTTGATTTATTTTGGAAAACCTTGTTACATTGTTTAATGCATCCAGCGGGGCATCACAACAAAATTAGGCATAATAATGTGTTCATTCCACGACTGTATATATCGGTATCGGTTGATATCGGTATCGGTAATTAAGAGTTGGACAATATCAAAATATCGGATATCTGTAAAAAAGCCATTATCGGACATCTCTAGTTTCAAGGAATGGGTTTCCATGGCCAAGCAGCTGAATCTAAGCCATACATCACCAAGTCCAATGCAAAGCGTGGGATGCAGTGGTGTAAAGCACGTCGCCACTGGACTCTAGAGCAGTGGAGACGCCTTCTCTGGAGTGATGAATCACGCTTTTCCATCTGGCAATCTGATGGACCAGTCTGGGTTTGGAGGTTGCCAGGAGAACGCTACATTTCGGATTGCATTGTGCCGAGTGTGGAATTTGGTGGAGGAGGAATTATGGTGTGGGGTTGTTTTTCAAGAGTTGGGCTTGGCCCCTTAGTTCCAGCGAAAGGAACTTTGAATGTTCCAGGATACCAACAATTTTTGGACAATTCCATGCTCACAACCTTGTGGGAACAGTTTGGAGCGGGCCCCTTCCTCTTCCAACATGACTGTGCACCAGTGCACAAAGCAAGGTCCATAAAGACATGGATGGCAGAGTCTGGTGTGGGTGAACTTGACTGGCCTGCACAGAGTCCTGACCTAAAACCCGATAGAACATCTTTGGGATGAATTAGAACGGAGACTGAGAGCCAGGCCTTTTCCACCAACATCAGTGTGTGACCTCTCCAATGCGCTTTTGGAAGAACGGTCGAAAATTCCTATAAACACACTCTGCAACCTTGTGGACAGCCTTCCCAGAAGAGTTGAAGCTGTAATAGCTGCAAAAGGTGGACCCACATCATATTGAACCTTATGGGTTAGGAATGGGATGTCACTTCAAGTTCATATGTGAGTCAAGGCAGGTGGCCAAATACTTTTGGCAATATAGTGCATTACTGCTTCAACTCTTCTGGGAAGGCTGTCCACAAGGTTGCGGAGTGTGTTTATAGGAATTTTCCACCATTCTTCCAAAAGCTGTCCACAGTATTCTGGACATCTGTCTTGTGCAATTTGTTCAATGAACAATGAAGACAGCAAAGAAGAAAGCTGTAGGTGGGAAGCGGTGTATTGCGGGCGGCTGCAGCAACACAAACCCAGCCGGTGTTTCATTGTTTACATTCCCGAAAGATGACAGTCAAGCTTTACCATTGGCCTGTGGAGAACTGGGACAACAGAGACTCTTACCAGGAGGACTTTGAGTTGGATACGCAGACGTGGTACTGTGAGTACGCATGCAGCTGCGGCTTCCCAACATTTGATCGCTTGCCCGTACGTGCGTGCCGATATGTGAATGTCACGTACGTAACTTTGGGGACTTTGGGGAAATATATATGCTGTATGTATGAACTTTGGGGAGGTGAACGGTACTTTGGGCTGTGGGATTGAGTGTGTTGTGCAGGTGTTTGAGTTGTATTGGCGGGTTATATGGACGGGAGGGGGGAGGTGTTTGTTATGCGGGATTAATTTGTGGCATATTAAATATAAGCCTGGTTGTGTTGTGGCTAATAGAGTATATATATGTCTCGTGTTTATTTACTGTTTTAGTCATTCCCAGCTGAATATCAGGTCCCACCCGCCTCTCACAGCATCTTCCCTATCTGAATCGCTCCCACTGCCCTCTAGTCCTTCACTCTCACTTTCCTCATCCACGAATCTTTCATCCTCGCTCAAATTAATGGGGAAATCGTCGCTTTCTCGGTCCGAATCGCTCTGGCTGCTGGTGGCCATGATTGTAAACAATGTGCAGATGTGAGGAGCTCCACAACCTGTGACGTCACGCTACTCGTCTGCTACTTCCGGTACAGGCAAGGCTTTTTTATCAGCGACCAAAAGTTGACCAAAATGTTCTCTACTAAATCTTTTCAGCAAAAATATGGCAATATCGCGAAATGATCAAGTATGACACATAGAATGGACCTGCTATCCCCGTTTAAATAGGAAAATCGCATTTCAGTAGGCCTTTAATTCTAATGGCAATGGCCGTGACTTGGAAGAAAGACCGTAGGTTCTCTGTGAAAAACGCACTGGAACCTAAAAGCCACAGAACAGCAGCAGGAAGAGATGATGCTTTGACCAGATGACTTGGGGCCTCTTACTGTGCGTCCCTTGTCAGAGAAAGTAAAGATTAAAAAAAGGAACAGGCATCTGCTGCATTCACAACGTGGTGCAGCGCAGACTGGAAGTTGAAGACTTTCCATCCAAACACGAGAGAAAGTAAAGACTAGGCTAGTGTCTGCCAGCAAGAGCAGCACACTCTTTTTCCACAGGGGAGAAGTTATAGCGTGATTTGCATGTCATCCAAAACCAACTCAATTTGGCAGGAAGTGAGTGTGTGCATGTGTGTAAGGTCTCAGCTCACATTCCGTCTCAGGAAGTGTACGATAGGGGGAAGACGACTCCACATATTCAGCAGCTACAGAGCTTAAAGGGGAACATTATCACAATTTCAGAATGGTTAAAACCATTAAAAATCAGTTCCCAGTGGCTTATTTTATTTTTCGAAGTTTTTTTCAAAATTTTACCCATCATGCAATATCCCTAAAAAAAGCTTCAAAGTGCCTGATTTTAACCATCGTTATATACACCCGTCCATTTTCCTGTGACGTCACATAGTGATGCCAACACAAACAAACATGGCGGATAGAACAGCAAGCTATAGCGACATTAGCTCGGATTCAGACTCGGATTTCAGCGGCTTAAGCGATTCAACAGATTACGCATGTATTGAAACGGATGGTTGTAGTGTGGCGGCAGTTAGCGAAAACGAAATTGAAGAAGAAACTGAAGCTATTGAGCCATATCGGTTTGAACCGTATGCAAGCGAAACCGACGAAAATGACACGACGGGAGAAAGCGAGGACGAATTCCGCGATCGCCTTCTAACCAACGATTGGTATGTGTTTGTTTGGCATTAAAGGAAACTAACAACTATGAACTAGGTTTACAGCATATGAAATACATTTGGCAACAACATGCACTTTGAGAGTGCAGACAGCCCAATTTTCATCAATTAATATATTCTGTAGACATACCCTCATCCGCTCTCTTTTCCTGAAAGCTGATCCGTCCAGTTTTGGAGTTGATGTCAGCAGGCCAGGGAAGCTAGGGTCGATGGGGGGTTTAGCTCGCTCGTCTGCGGGAACAAACTGCCGCCATTGCTTGCCGTGCTACCGAGGGCCTTTGTCCCTGAATTGCTCACACACTCCGGCAGATTCAATGGGGGTCTGGCGGCAGATTTCTTTGACTTTATCGTTGGAAATGCATCTGCTTTGAGTGTCGCAGGATATCCACACATTCTTGCCATCTCTGTCGTAGCATAGCTTTCGTCGGTAAAGTGTGCGGAACAAACGTCCAATTTCTTGCCACTTTCGCATCTTTGGGCCACTGGTGCAACTTGAATCCGTCCCTGTTGGTGTTGTTACACCCTCCGACAACACACCGACGAGGCATGATGTCTCCAAGGTACGGAAAACAGTCGAAAAAAACGGAAAATAACAGAGCTGACTTGACTCGGTGTTTGAGAAAATGGCGGATTGCTTCCCGATGCTCCGAGAGCGAATAATAGAAAGGCGTTTAATTCGCCAAAATTCACCCATTTAGAGTTCGGAAATCGGTTAAAAAAATATATGGTCTTTTTTCTGCAACATCAAGGTATATATTGACGCTTACATAGGTCTGGTGATAATGTTCCCCTTTAAGCAAGTTATAAGTCAAACTCATTCAGAACGATGGTTTGAGATTAGATCTGGAAAGGGATTCTTCATCGAGTCAGTCAGCTTCCAAGTCTTTATTTCATATCTTCACAGCTGGCCACGGAGGATAATTTGATCCTCGCCACTGAAAAGCTTCCATTCAACACTACTACGCCTCAGTTGTTGTTGGCATGCACTGTGGTCACCACGCAGAGATGCGTGGTCAAAAGTTGACATACACTTGTAAAGAACATAATGTCATGGCTGTCTTGAGTTTACAATAATTTCTACAACTCTTATTTTTTTTGTGATAGAGTGATTGGAGCACATACTTGTTGGTCACGAAAAACATTCATGAAGTTTGGTTCTTTTATGAATTTATTATGGGTCTACACTGCAAAAACTGAGTAAGATTAAATATCTCAAATAAGGGTGATATTTGCTTATTTTCTGTCTGATAAGATAATTCTTCTCACTAAGCAGATTTTACGTTAGAGTGTTTTACTTGTTTTAAGGGTTTTGGTCCTAAATGATCTCAGTAAGATATTACAGCTTGTTGCTGAGATTTGATGACCTATATTGAGTAAAACATGCTTGAAAGTAGAATATCAACTGTTGCAACGCTGTGTCATCAACACTCACAAGTATAAAACTACTTTTTTAAAGTAATCATTTCTTATTTCAAGCATGAAAAAAAAAATATCATGACTTTGACACAATTTTGTCTCATAATGAAAACGGATGACAGCCAAATGGGCTTTGCTGTTTTACTTTCAATGAAACAATAGAAAGCACGTACTCATATAGTAGTACAGTCTGCACAGTACAGTAAACTGACAGTTAATATTTAAACATTTAACATGTGGCTATATATATGCGCACTAATTGACTAAAACAGCACGCACTTGACGCGATGATGTCATGTTATCCATGGAAAAATTCATTTTTAGACCATATAATTTGCCTGAGCGGCTAGGAGACCCCGAGAGTAACAAGCGGTTGCCTTGTTGCCTTTCCATTAAGAACAATAAATTAGTTTTTAGTATAAGTTTGCTGGTTTCAAGAAATGTAATGCCGAGCACATATCATTATGTCAAGATAATGGCACTAGCATTTACTTCATTTAAGAATATTTTGCAACCGGAAGTAGCAGACGAGTAGCGTGACGTCACAGGTTGTGGAGCTCCTCACATCTGCACATTGTTTACAATCATGGCCACCAGCAGCGAGAGCGATTCGGACCGAGAAAGCGACGATTTCCCCATTAATTTGAGCGAGGATGAAAGATTTGTGGATGAGGAAAGTGAGAGTGAAGGACTAGAGGGCAGTGAAGTGAAGTGAAGTGAATTATATTTATATAGCGCTTTTCTCTAGTGACTCAAAGCGCTTTACATAGTGAAACCCAATATCTAAGTTACATTTAAACCAGTGTGGGTGGCACTGGGAGCAGGTGGGTAAAGTGTCTTGCCCAAGGACACAACGGCAGTGACTAGGATGGCGGAAGCGGGGATCGAACCTGCAACCCTCAAGTTGCTGGCACGGCCGCTCTACCAACCGAGCTATACCGCTATACCCCCCCCAGTGGGAGCGATTCAGATAGGGAAGATGCTGTGAGAGGCGGGTGGGACCTGATATTCAGCTGGGAATGACTAAAACAGTAAATAAACACAAGACATATATATACTCTATTAGTCACAACACAACCAGGCTTATATTTAATATGCCACAAATTAATCCCGCATAACAAACACCTCCATATAACCCGCCAATACAACTCAAACACCTGCACAACACACTCAATCCTACAGCCCAAAGTACCGTTCACCTCCCCAAAGTTCATACAGCACATATATTTCCCCAAAGTCCCCAAAGTTACGTACGTGACATGCACATAGCGGCACGCACGTACGGGCAAGCGATCAAATGTTCGGAAGCCGCAGCTGCATGCGTACTCACGGTACCGTGTCTGCGTATCCAACTCAAAGTCCTCCTGGTAAGAGTCTCTGTTGTCCCAGTTCTCCACAGGCCAATGGTAAAGCTTGACTGTCATCTTCCGGGAATGTAAACAATGAAACACCGGCTGTGTTTGTGTTGCTGCAGTCGGCCGCAATACACCGCTTCCCACCTACAGTTTTCTTCTTTCCGGTCTCCATTGTTCATTGACTTGCAAAAGATTCACTAACACAGATGTCCAGAATACGGTGGAATTTTGCGATGAAAACAGACGACTTAATAGCTGGCCACCATGCTGTCCCAAAATGTCCTCCACAATCCGTGACGTCACGCGCTGACGTCATCATACCGAGACGTTTTCAGCAGGATAATTCGTGTGCAATTTAAAATTGCACTTTAGTAAGCTAACCCGGCCGTATTGGCATGTGTTGCAATGTTAAGATTTCATCATTGATGTATAAACTCAACTTTTGACCACGACTGTATGCGGTCGATGTTGACAAAGCAAATAAAAGTGTTCAGATTTGATTATCTTTGCTAATATGACTGTTAAAACAGCAGCCTCTGCAGCTGCCAAACACAACATAGCAGGGTGGCGATGCTTCGTTCCAGCCCTAACCCTGTAAGAACTGATGGACCACATCCAGCGGAGCGCTGTCCTGCCGGGTCTAAATATCGCTCAATTGCATTCCAATCGCTCCGAAAGTGCCTCGGACTGTGGGTGCAGACAGGTGAGAGGTGGAAATAGGGAACTAAGAAATGGGTAGTAAGACAGATGATCAGAAGAATGGCGAGTTCTATTCACGAAACAATGAAAAAAAAGGAAAAGGTCAGCAAGTTGAGAGGGAAGCAATGACAGCAGCCAAGAGAGAATGAAAGTGTGCACTGCTATAGCAGATTCTTATTTTCCGTCTGAGTAACAAGGTTCTTTAGTGGTGAGACCACCGGCGTGTTTCCATTCGGTCCTCTTTATGTCTGTCTTGCTGCTTATCAGTCATCTGACTAACTACGGATGTACACTATCTTTCTGGTCTTCTGCACCAGTTATTTATCCTTTTTATTTATCCTTTACGTACAGTGTCGATCCATCATTAAGTGTAGGGATGTAACAATACACGGTAATAATGATAACTACAGGTAAACTACCCTTTTAAATTAGAATTATCCAAAAATCGAGATTAATAACGGCACTTTGATTAAGTCACTGACTGACCGGCACCAGCTTAATATGAAAACAAAAGGCATTAACATCTTTCCCCATTTAGGAACTATATAGCCCAATCTAAACTTATTTATTATCTAAACCAATCCAAACACCAATGTTCCCTCTAATTTTTCATGTGTGTGAGCAAAGCATTCAGTGGAGTCCACACTGTGGCTACACCAGCAGCACACCTGTCCCAAACCTGACTAAATAACAAGTTCAATCTCCATCCATCCATCCATTTTCTACCGCTTGTCCCTTTCGGGGTCGCGGGGGGTGCTGGAGCCTATCTCAGCTGCATTCGGGCGGAAGGCGGTGTACACCCTGGACAAGTCCCCACCTCATCGCAGGGCCAACACAGATAGGCAGACAACATTCTCTTATTATTATAATCAAACGACAGCAGTCATTTCCATGAGGTTATTTTCTAATATAAGTGTTAAGGCCCACTTACAATGACAATAACAAAAAAAAATTGTTTTTCATGAACTGTGTACTTGTATTGTTTGTCTGGGTGGAGGTCCTGCTTTGGAAATAACTTGTACCCCTTTCAGACATTGCATTTAGTACCCATTAAAACATTCACATGTTGCACAATGAGATGTAAGCAGGGGATCATGTGTACATTCCTGCAAAAAATATATTTGTATTAGTATTTATTCATCATACTAACAGCATTTCATGATTAAAATTTATAAATGAAGATTCCTAATAAATGACACTAGAATAAGCACACATTTGATTGGTAAATCATAGTGTAACGACCTGGAATGACACTTTAAGTGTGGTGTTGGAGTTGTCCGACTTTTTGTGTGGTTGTAAACGCATCACTGGCTAAGTGCCATATGTGCATGTGTTGGCGCAAGTGAGAAAGAGCGAGCGGCTGCTGTTGATATAACAAAGTTGCTTTTGGTCTGGTTTGTACTGCAGAAAATGACCACTTTTGCGAGATATCATTTTTTTTACTAATGTTTTGGTGATGTGTTTATGGCCGACAATAAAGAGTTTTGCTCAGTAAAGTGATCGATGGAATTCATGTCCTCAAATCGTTTCCACAGATAGAACAATGACGACGAAAACTGTTTTCTCTGCCGTGTCCGTGTGTTGAAAATTGTTCTGCGCTTATTTTTTTATTTGCTTATGTGCGTGGCATAAATTTGCCGTGCGCAGAGGACGCTTGAGCAGTGCGCAATTGCACAGGCGCGCACCTTAGAGGGAACGTTGCTAAACACATACATACTGTCTGAGCAACTAAACTATTCAATTGTTCACATTGAACCTACGAACTGTGCCCTCGTATTGTCTCTCTGAGTAAATGGTAAACGGGTTGTACGCTTTTCTACCGTCAAGGTACTCAAAACGCTTTGACACTATTTCCACATTCACATGCTGATGGCGGGAGCTGCCATGCCAGGCGCTAACCACGACCCATCAGGAGCAAGGGTGAAGTGTTTTGCTCAAGGACACAACGAGGTTGGTAGAAGGTGGGCATTGAACCAGGAACCCTCAGGTTGCTGGCACGGCCACTCTCCCGACCTGTGCCATGCCGTACCCAAGAGTGATCGTTCTAAAGAGGCTAAGGGGATTTCATAGTTCAGTTCAGTTCCAGTTTATTTTCGCACATGCATACGATACAGTTGTTGCATTACAGCACGTGCGAAAAGGAATAGGAAGAAACTGAGCTGAAACTATTTTATTTGGTACACAGCGTAATGATAAGTGTGACCAGTAGATGGCAGTCATACATAAGAGATATGTGTAGACTGCAATATGACTTTTCATTGAAAATATATATTATTACACATGGCGCACAAAAATCGGTCAAAAAAGTTTTTAGTACGACTTCGGTAAGCTATGAAGCTTGATGGATTGTCGGCGCAATAAACATACGAGTATCATTATGGTGTGTGTGTATAAGGACCAGTGTTGGGTTAGTTACTGAAAACCAGTAACTAGTTACAGTTACTAGTTACTTTATTTCAAAAGTAACTCAGTTACTAACTCAGTTACTTACACCAAAAAGTAATGCATTACTGTGAAAAGTAACTATTTAGTTACTTCTTTTTTTCTTCTTTTTTTTTTTTTAAAGCTCCCATTAATGCCCTTTTTGCCTTCATTTCAGGACTGTTATTGCACTGGAGAATAATACAATCTGTTGATCAACTTGACATGCATTTTTATATTCCTTTTAACATAATTAATGAAAATCAGTGCAACATAAAAAGGCATTCCTCCTTTCTTTAAACTTGGACCAATGACCATTAATAAAAAACAAGTTTAAGTGCAACATAAGAAGAAACATCATCTTCCTTGAAACATAGGTAGTGAAATAAAGCCTGACATCTGGAGTGATGCTGCTGTCTTCCACACTTGGAGCCATGGATTGTACAATCCTTGTTTTCAGTGGCAGGATCATTGACACAGATGGTGAAGTTTCAGTGCTCAGTAGAGATGGAACACTTTTGAGGGGTTTAAGCACCTGGAGGACCTCATCTGCCACTCTCACATCATCATCAGACAGGGTGACATTTGTCTTCAGGGTGTTGTGGGTCAATGCAGAGTATATAGCTGCCTGCTGCTCCAACATATCATAAGTGGAGTTCCACCTCGTTGGGACATCATGTATGAGCAGGCAGCTTTAGCATTTCTTGCTTTGTCTTAAGCACATGAGCAGCTGTTGTGCTTGGGTGGAAGTAAGAAACCTTCCTGATCCTCCCAAAGAGGCGCTCCATCCTATTGACTGAGATTCCCTTCTGTGATGCCAAATTCACTACATGTGCAAAGGGCCTATCTGTGGTCCCAGTCCTGCCTCATTCTCTGTAATTATTTGATTTTTGGCATTATCACGTGTGACTGGGATATCTTTATATTCCATTCCTCCACTGCTTGTGTCAGCACCTGCGCAAGGTGACTCTCGTAGAGGGGGCGTGTCTTCTCATCTCCCAGTCTGCTGTGATGAAGTGAGCGCTTATAGTTCCCCTGGACGTCCACCGGTCTGTCATGAGCGCAACAGCTGATGCTCGGGATAGTTCATCCACAACTTTTTTCTTCTCCTGCTCATAAAGATCTGGCACAATCTTATTGCTGAAGTGGGTGCGCGACGGGATGTCGTAACGTGGTTCAAGCACGTTCAGCATGTGTTTAAAACCCTCGTTTTGCACAACCGAGTCTGCACTTATAAACACACCGATTCAATGGCGCTGGGCGTTCAAGCTCCTCCGTTACTCCGCTCGCCATGACCACGCTGTGTGTGGACTGAACGTGCCAACAACTTTTTTTTTTTGTTTCATATATCAAACCGCGGATCACGTGTGTGCCTCCCCACACCCACACCCACACACACACACACACATAGACCGCGCCTCTTTTCTTCTCTCCGGCTTGTGACAGAGGAAGATTCAGAAGAACGACACCGCAGCGCTTCTGTTTCTAGCCGATACTACATCAAAAGTAACGTAAAATAACGCAGTAACGCATCATGTAGTAACGGTAACTAAATTACTGAATAAAAAAAAATAACGCGTTAGATTACTAGTTACCGCCGAAACTTTGTAACGCGTTAGTCCCAACACTGATAAGGACCGCAAAATGGCACCTATTAGCAGACATATTACCTGGCGTTTTATTTCGCAAGATTATGCAAAGGCAACCTTTCTTACCTTCTGGTACCTGCTGATGTGTATTTGGGATCTGCATAAGTCCTAAAAATGTGACACCGTAGTCATAAGCTTCTTCTTTTTCTCTACGGGTATCTTATGTGGCATTCATCTTCCACTGGTTGCCATTTCTAATATAAAGTAGTGTAAAGTTCTTACTTATATCTGTCAGTAAACTCGCCATGAAAGCGCTAAAACATACCGGTGTAGTGAGTTAACATTATTCACCCAAGGAACTTTAGTTATTAGAGGGTTCTGGTCAGGATGCTCCGTTTTGTGGGCGGTCTTATTTACGTGGCTCACCTTCGACAGCGTCTTCTCCCCGTCATCTTTGTTGTAGCGGTGTAGCGTGCAAGGACGGGGGTGGAAGAAGTGTCGAAAGATGGAGCTAACTGTTTTAAAGACATTCAGACTTTACTTCAATCAAACAACGGAGCAGCATCTTCTCATCGTGAAATAACGTCTGACCGTAACTATCTAATAACTAAAGTTCCTTGGGTGAATAATGTAAACTCACTACACCGGTATGTTTTAGCGCTTTCATGGCAGATATAATTACGAACTTTACACTACTTTATATTAAAAATGGCAACAGTGGAGGATGAATGTCCCATAACAAGAAGATAGAGAAAAAGAAGAAGTTTATCGACTACGGACACGCGCAATTTTTCAGGACTAATGCAGATCCCAAATACAGATCAGCAGGTACCAGAAGGTAAGAAAAATTGCTTTTGCATAATCTTGCGAAACAAAACGGCAGATAATATATGTCTTACCTTATACACACACCATAATAATACTCGTATGTTGAAGCACAGTACAATCCATCAAGCGGTGCGGCTTCATAGCTTACCAAAGTCGTACTAAAACATTTTAATATATGTTTGAGCGCCGTGTGTATTGTTCTATATTTTCAATGGAACTTATAAAATGTTGGTGTTGTTTACTTGAGTCATATTGCAGTCTACACATATCTCTTATGTGTGACTGCCATCTACTGGTCACACTTATCATTTCACCATGTACCAAATAAAATAGCTTCGAGGTCGGTAAGCACAACCAGAATTATGTCGACATTAGGCACACTGTGGATTTTTGAGAAAATTAAAGCATTTTAAATGCGCCTTATAGTCCGAAAAATACGGTACTTTGGCGTGGACTAAAATCTTTCACAATTCCCAGGACGGGTTCCTCAAAGCACGACCCCAAGTTTTCGCCAAAAATGGCGACCTAAAATCTAAATGGTTGCTTTTTGTTCAACTTCATCCATAAGCTCTTGAGACTTAATTATTTTTTACCATGTACCAAATAAAATAGCTTCGAGATCGGTAAGCACAACCAGAATTATTCAGTACATTAGGCACACTGTTGATTTTTGAGAAAATGAAAGATTTTAAGTGTGCCTTATAGTCCGAAAAATACGGTACTTTGGCGTGGACTAAAATCTTTCACAATTCCCAGGACGAGTTCCTCAAAGTACCACCCCAAGTTTTCGTCAAAAATGGCAACCTAAAATCTAAACGGTTGCTTTTTGTTCAACTTCATCCATAAGCTCTTGAGACTTAATTATTTTTTACCATGTACCAAATAAAATAGCTTCGAGGTCGGTAAGCACAACCAGAATTATTCAGTACATTAGGCACACTGTTGATTTTTGAGAAAATGAAAGGATTTGAAGTGCGCCTTATAGTCCGAAAAATACGGTACTTTGGCGTAGGCTAAAATCTTTCACATTTCCCAGGACGGGTTCCTCAAAGCACGACGCCAAGTTTTCGCCAAAAATGGTGACCTAATATCTAAACGGTTGCTTTTTGTTCAACTTCATCCATGAGTTCTTGAGACCTAATTATTTTACCATGTACCAAATAAAATAGCTTCGAGGTCGGTAAGCACAACCAGAATTGTTCCGTACATTAGGCGCACCGGGTTATAAGACGCGCTGTAAATTTTTGAGAAAATCAAAGGATTTTAAGTGTCCCTTATAGTCCAAAATTCGGTACTTTGGCGTAGGCTAAAATCTTTCACAATTCCCATTCCAGTTCCTCAAAGTACGACCCCAAATTTTTCGCCAAAAATGGCGACCTAAAATCTAAATGGTTGCTTTTTGTTCAACTTCATCCATAAGCTCTTGAGACTTAATTATTTTTTTACCATGTACCAAATAAAATAGCTTCGAGGTCAGTAAGCACAACCAGAATTATTCAGTACATTAGGCACACTGTTGATTTTTGAGAAAATGAAAGGATTTGAAGTGCGCCTTATAGTCCGAAAAATACGGTACTTTGGCGTAGGCTAAAATCTTTCACATTTCCCAGGACGGGTTCCTCAAAGTACGACCCCAAGTTTTCGCCAAAAATGGCAACCTAAAATCTAAACGCTTGCTTTTTGTTCAACTTCATCCATGAGTTCTTGAGACTTAATTATTTTACTGTGTACCAAATAAAATAGTTTTGATGTCGGTAAGCACAACCAGAATTATTCCGTACATTAGGCACACTGTTGCTTTTTAAGAAAATTAAAGGATTTTAAGTGCGCCTTATAGTCCGAAGAATACGGTACTTTGGCGTAGGCTAAAGTCTTTCACATTTCCCAGGACGGGTTCCTCAAAGTACGACCCTAAGTTTTCGACAAAAATGGCAACCTAGAATCTAAACGCTTGCTTTTTGTTCAACTTCATCCATGAGTTCTTGAGACTTAATTATTTTACCATGCACCAAATAAAATAGCTTCGATGTCCGTAAGCACAACCAGAATTATTCCGTACATTAGGCGCACTGTTGCTTTTTGAGAAAATGAAAGGATTTTAAGTGCGCCTTATAGTCCGAAGAATACGGTACTTTGGCGTAGGTTAAAATCTTTCACATTTCCCAGGACGGGTTCCTCAAAGTACGACCCCAAGTTTTCGACAAAAATGGCAACCTAAAATCTAAACGCTTGCTTTTTGTTCAACTTCATCCATGAGTTCTTGAGACCTAATTATTTTACCATGTACCAAATAAAATAGCTTCGAGGTCGGTAAGCACAACCAGAATTGTTCCGTACATTATGCGCACCGGGTTATAAGGCGCACTGTCGAGTTTTGAGAAAATGAAAGGATTTTAAGTGCGCCTTATAGTCTGAAAAATACGGTACTTTGGCGTAGGCTAAAATCTTTCACATTTCCCAGGACAGGTTCCTCAAAGTATGACCCCAAGTTTATCGCCAAAACTTTTTGTTCAACTTCATCAATGAGTTCTTGAGACTTAATTATTTTACCATGTACCAAATAAAATAGCTTCGAGGTCGGTAAGCACAACCAGAATTATTGGTCATATTACAGTCTACACATATCTCTTGTGTGTGACTGCCATCTACTGGTCACACTTATCATTACACCATGTACCAAAAGACATCGCTTCAAGGTCGGTAAGCACAACCAGAACATGCCGTACATTAGGTGCACCGGGTTATAAGGTGCACTGTCGAGTTTTGATTAAAAACAATTATTTTAAGTGCACCTTAGTCCGGAAAGTACGGTACATTATCTATTGCATATGTTAATCCCATTTTTCCCCAACATATGGTGTTTATTATGTTAAAGTGGACCAAAAAAAAAAGCTGTAACGTAGGAAACTGTATGGAAATTCAGAAATGTTTCAAAAGTAACACTCGGGGTTCAAAGATACCACACTTTTCGCTTACTGCGGGGTCGTTCTTCCAGGAAGGCAAACGGACGACTCTGGACAGGACTTGCAGGTAGGAACGTGATTTAAATTTAAGAAACACTCAACGAGGTACAAAACAGAAAACAACCCGAAGGCAAGCGTGCCTATCGCACGAGGAAGCTAAGGCAAAAACTTAGGACATGAAACTATAGACATGAACCTCACGAAACTGTGGCATGAAACAAGCAAGACTTATTTGGCAAGGCATGAGACAAACAGGAAACTGTGGCATGAAACAATTAGCATTATCAATCAATCAATCAATGTTTATTTATATAGCCCTAAATCAGAAGTGTCCCAAAGGGCTGCACAAGCCACAACGACATCCTCGGTACAGAACCCACACAAGAGCAAGGAAAACTCAACCCAGTGGGACGTCGATTGGAGTGACTATGAGAAACCTTGGAGAGGACCGCATATGTGGGTAACCCCCCCCCCTCTAGGGGAGACCGAAAGCAATGGATGTCGAGTGGGTCTGACATAATATTGTGAAAGTCCAGTCCATAGTGGATCCAACATATCAGCGAAGGTCCAGTCCATAGTGGATCCAACATAATAGTGGGAGTCCAGTCCATAGTGGGGCCAGCAGGAATTAACTATGGCATAGAACAAACAGGAAACTGTGGCATGAAACCAATAGCATTAACTATGGCATAGAACAAACACGAAACTGTGGCATGAAACCAATAGCATTAACTATGGCATAGAACAAACACGAAACTGTGGCATGAAACAATTAGCATTAACTATGCCATAGAACAAACACGAAACTGTCGCATGAAACCAATAGCATTAACTATAGCATAGAACAAACACGAAACTGTGGCATGAAACCAATAGCATTAACTATGCCATAGAACAAACACGAAACTGTGGCATAAAACCAATAGGATTAACTATGGCATAGAACAAACACGAAACTGTGGCATGAAACAATTAGCATTAACTATGCCATAGAACAAACACGAAACTGTGGCATGAAACCAATAGCATTAACTATAGCATAGAACAAACACGAAACTGTGGCATGAAACCAATAGCATTAACTATGCCATAGAACAAACACGAAACTGTGGCATGAAACCAATAGCATTAACTATGGCATAGAACAAACACGAAACTGTGGCATGAAACCAATAGCATTAACTATGGCATATAACAGTGGTTCTCAAATGGGGGTACGCGTACCCCTGGGGGTACTTGAAGGTATGCCAAGGGGTACGTGAGATTTTTTTTTAATATTCTAAAAATAGCAACAATTCAAAAATAATTTATAAATATAAATAAAAAACTATCATTTTTTCCAAATAGTTCAAGAAAGACCACTACAAATGAGCAATATTTTGCACTGTTGTACAATTTAATACATCAGAAACTGAGGACATAGTGCTGTATTTTACTTCTTTATCTCTTTTTTTTAACCAAAAATGCCTTGCTCTGATTAGGGGATACTTGAATTAAAAACAATTTCACAGGGGGTACATCACTGAAAAAAGGTTGAGAACCACTGGCATAGAACAAACATGAAACTGTGGCATGAAGCCAATAGCATTAACTGTGGCATAGAACAAACACGAAACTGTGGCATGAAAACAATAGCATTAACTATGGCATAGAACAAACACGAAACTGTGGCATGAAACCAATAGCATTGACTATGGCAAAGAACAAACACGAAACTGTGGCATGAAACCAATAGCATTAACTATGGCATTAAACAAACACGAAACTGTGGCATGAAACCAATAGCATTGACTATGGCATAGAACAAACACGAAACTGTGGCATGAAACCAATAGCATTAACAATGGCATGGAGCAAACACGAAACTGTGGCATGAAACCAATAGCATTAACTATGGCATAGAACAAACACAAAACTGTGGCATGAAACCAATAGCATTAACTATGGCATAGAGCAAACACAAAACTGTGGCATGAAACCAATAGCATTAACTATGGCATAGAACAAACACGAAAATGTGGCATGAAACCAATAGCATTAACTATGGCATAGAACAAACACGAAACTGTGGCATGAAACCAATAGCATTAACTATGGCATAGAACAAACACGAAACTGTGGCATGAAACCAATAGCATTAACTATGGCATAGAACAAACACGAAACTGTGGCATGAAACCAATAGCATTAACTATGGAATAGAACAAACACGAAACTGTGGCATGAAACCAATAGCATTAACTATGGCATAGAGCAAACACGAAACTGTGGCATGAAACCAATAGCATTAACAATGGCATGGAGCAAACATGAAACTGTGGCATGAAACCAATAGCATTAACTATGGCATTGAACAAACACGAAACTGTGGCATGAAACCAATAGCATTAACTATGGCATAGAGCAAACACAAAACTGTGGCATGAAACCAATAGCATTAACTATGGCATAGAACAGGGGTCCTCAAGTACAAATCTTGAAGGTCCACAAATGTTTTTTTGAAACAGGCTGGGTCCGTTTATTATCGGTCAAGCTTATATAATAGCAGGAGGTAGGTAGTTTAACATTTTCTTAAAATTAACAAAAATAAAATAAATATCCAATAAAATACATGAAATATTTTCTTTGAAACAAAAATAAATAAGAACTTTGAAAAAATGTGTCCTCTGCATTTGACCCATCCCTTGATCACCCCCTGGGAGGTGAGGGGAGCAGTGGGCAGCAGCTGCGCCCGGGAATCATTTTTGGTGATTTAACCCCCAATTCCAACCCTTGATGCTGAGTGCCAAGCAGGGAAGAATGCTGGTATGAGCTTTTAAACATAACCCGTTAACTGCTGCCAATCAAATGGTGAATAAGATACTCTTTAGGGTTCATATGTTTGTAAATCTGACTGTGTTGAAGTCAGTGCCTCACCAGCCATCAACCTCACCGCACGTTACTGCTCTGTTGCTATTTGTTGTTGTGTCATAGATTTAACAAAAATCTTGCTTGATGTTTCATATGGCTTTTTCAGCCTCGTGATTTCTTTTTTTCTTAGCTCTGAATCGTGAGGAAACGTCTCTTCAAATTCGCGGTGCTCTTTCAGATAGTGACGTTTCAGATTTTCACTTTTCACCAGAGCAACAGTAGTGTTGCATAGTAGACACATTGGTCTGGTACTTGCAGTAGGTAGGATGAAAACATATTGCTCTGTCCATTCTTCCTTGAAACGTCGGTTTTCCCTGTCCACCTTTCTTTTACCAGCCTGAGCCAACTTGGAGCATGCCATTGTGATTTGATTCACATTCAGTGACTGACAAGTGAACAGTTAGCGAAGTAGCGATACGAGACAACTGTGTGCCTGCAGCGAAAGGTTCCATGCACTGTGCACATGACCCAGGTGGTAACAGCCTATCAGCGCGTCGTTGTGAAAGAGATGACAGCCCATACCCCGGAATTAGCCAATCAGAGTGGCGTTCTCTCGCTCTCACTCCGTCTCTCTCTCTTTCTCTCTCTGAGAGAGAGAGAGAGAGAGAGAGAGAGAGAGAGAGAGAGAGAGAGAGAGAGAGAGAGAGAGAGAGAGAGACGGAGTGAGTGAGACACGAGAAGTGTAAACGAAACGTGGAGATATTTGACTAAAAACAACAAAGAACGTTGACTTGCACTAGCGATAACTCACAGATAAATACAATTATTATATTTTTTTATAATAATTATAATTATAATAACAAAAAAAACATTTTATTTTTTATTTTTTATTTTTTTACTATAATTCGTGCTGGGTCCGGACGGACACGTCGCTGGGTCCGGACATGGACCGCGGTCCGCCTGTTGAGGATCCCTGGCATAGAACAAACACGAAAATGTGGCATGAAACCAATAGCATTAACTATGGCATAGAACAAACACGAAACTGTGGCATGAAACCAATAGCATTAACTATGGCATAGAGCAAACACGAAACTGTGGCATGAAACCAATAGCATTAACTATGACATAGAACAAACACAAAACTGTGGCATGAAACCAATAGCATTAACTATGGCATTGAGCAAACACGAAACTGTGGCATGAAACCAATAGCATTAACTATGGCATAGAACAAACACAAAACTGTGGTATGAAACCAATAGCATTAACTATGGCATAGAGCAAACACAAAACTGTGGCATGAAACCAATAGCATTAACTATGGCATAGAACAAACACGAAAATGTGGCATGAAACCAATAGCATTAACTATGGCATAGAACAAACACGAAACTGTGGCATGAAACCAATAGCATTAACTATGGCATAGAGCAAACACAAAACTGTGGCATGAAACCAATAGCATTAACTTTGGCATAGAACAAACACGAAAATGTGGCATGAAACCAATAGCATTAACTATGGCATAGAACAAACACGAAACTGTGGCATGAAACCAATAGCATTAACTATGGCATAGAACAAACACGAAACTGTGGCATGAAACCAATAGCATAGAACAATCACGAAACTGTGGCAAGAAACCAATAGCATAAACTATGGCATAGAACAAACACAAAACTGTGGCATGAAACCAATAGCATTAACTATGGCATTGAGCAAACACGAAACTGTGGCATGAAACCAATAGCATTAACTATGGCATAGAACAAACACGAAACTGTGGTATGAAACCAATAGCATTAACTATGGCATAGAGCAAACACAAAACTGTGGCATGAAACCAATAGCATTAACTATGGCATAGAACAAACACGAAAATGTGGCATGAAACCAATAGCATTAACTATGGCATAGAACAAACACGAAACTGTGGCATGAAACCAATAGCATTAACTATGGCATAGAGCAAACACGAAACTGTGGCATGAAACCAATAGCATAGAACAAACACGAAACTGTGGCAAGAAACCAATAGCATAAACTATGGCATAGAACAAACACGAAACTGTGGCATGAAACCAATAGCATTAACTATGACATAGAACAAACACAAAACTGTGGCATGAAACCAATAGCATTAACTATGGCATAGAACAAACACGAAACTGTGGTATGAAACCAATAGCATTAACTATGGCATAGAGCAAACACAAAACTGTGGCATGAAACCAATAGCATTAACTATGGCATAGAACAAACACGAAAATGTGGCATGAAACCAATAGCATTAACTATGGCATAGAACAAACACGAAACTGTGGCATGAAACCAATAGCATTAACTATGGCATAGAACAAACACGAAACTGTGGCATGAAACCAATAGCATTAACTATGGCATGGAACAAACACGAAACTGTGGCATGAAACCAATAGCATTAACTATGGCATAGAACAAACACGAAACTGTGGCATGAAACCAATAGCATAGAACAAACACAAAACTGTGGCAAGAAACCAATAGCATAAACTATGGCATAGAACAAACACGAAACTGTGGCATGAAACCAATAGCATTAACTATGACATAGAACAAACACAAAACTGTGGCATGAAACCAATAGCATTAACTATGGCATTGAGCAAACACGAAACTGTGGCATGAAACCAATAGCATTAACTATGGCATAGAACAAACACGAAACTGTGGTATGAAACCAATAGCATTAACTATGGCATAGAGCAAACACAAAACTGTGGCATGAAACCAATAGCATTAACTATGGCATAGAACAAACACGAAACTGTGGCATGAAACCAATAGCATTAACTATGGCATAGAACAAACACGAAACTGTGGCATGAAACCAATAGCATAGAACAATCACGAAACTGTGGCAAGAAACCAATAGCATAAACTATGGCATAGAACAAACACAAAACTGTGGCATGAAACCAATAGCATTAACTATGGCATAGAACAAACACGAAACTGTGGTATGAAACCAATAGCATTAACTATGGCATAGAGCAAACACAAAACTGTGGCATGAAACCAATAGCATTAACTATGGCATAGAACAAACACGAAAATGTGGCATGAAACCAATAGCATTAACTATGACATAGAACAAACACGAAACTGTGGCATGAAACCAATAGCATTAACTATGGCATAGAGCAAACACGAAACTGTGGCATGAAACCAATAGCATAGAACAAACACGAAACTGTGGCAAGAAACCAACAGCATAAACTATGGCATAGAACAAACACGAAACTGTGGCATGAAACCAATAGCATTAACTATGACATAGAACAAACACAAAACTGTGGCATGAAACCAATAGCATTAACTATGGCATAGAACAAACACGAAACTGTGGTATGAAACCAATAGCATTAACTATGGCATAGAGCAAACACAAAACTGTGGCATGAAACCAATAGCATAGAACAAACACGAAACTGTGGCAAGAAACCAATAGCATAAACTATGGCATAGAACAAACACGAAACTGTGGCATGAAACCAATAGCATTAACTATGACATAGAACAAACACAAAACTGTGGCATGAAACCAATAGCATTAACTATGGCATAGAACAAACACGAAACTGTGGTATGAAACCAATAGCATTAACTATGGCATAGAGCAAACACAAAACTGTGGCATGAAACCAATAGCATTAACTATGGCATAGAACAAACACGAAAATGTGGCATGAAACCAATAGCATTAACTATGGCATAGAACAAACACGAAACTGTGGCATGAAACCAATAGCATTAACTATGGCATAGAACAAACACGAAACTGTGGCATGAAACCAATAGCATTAACTATGGCATGGAACAAACACGAAACTGTGGCATGAAACCAATAGCATTAACTATGGCATAGAACAAACACGAAACTGTGGCATGAAACCAATAGCATAGAACAAACACAAAACTGTGGCAAGAAACCAATAGCATAAACTATGGCATAGAACAAACACGAAACTGTGGCATGAAACCAATAGCATTAACTATGACATAGAACAAACACAAAACTGTGGCATGAAACCAATAGCATTAACTATGGCATTGAGCAAACACGAAACTGTGGCATGAAACCAATAGCATTAACTATGGCATAGAACAAACACGAAACTGTGGCATGAAACCAATAGCATTAACTATGGCATAGAACAAACACGAAACTGTGGCATGAAACCAATAGCATTAACTATGGCATGGAACAAACACGAAACTGTGGCATGAAACCAATAGCATTAACTATGGCATAGAACAAACACGAAACTGTGGCATGAAACCAATAGCATTAACTATGGCATAGAGCAAACACGAAACTGTGGCATGAAACCAATAGCATAGAACAAACACGAAACTGTGGCAAGAAACCAATAGCATAAACTATGGCATAGAACAAACACGAAACTGTGGCATGAAACCAATAGCATTAACTATGACATAGAACAAACACAAAACTGTGGCATGAAACCAATAGCATTAACTATGGCATTGAGCAAACACGAAACTGTGGCATGAAACCAATAGCATTAACTATGGCATAGAACAAACACGAAACTGTGGTATGAAACCAATAGCATTAACTATGGCATAGAGCAAACACAAAACTGTGGCATGAAACCAATAGCATTAACTATGGCATAGAACAAACACGAAAATGTGGCATGAAACCAATAGCATTAACTATGGCATAGAACAAACACGAAACTGTGGCATGAAACCAATAGCATTAACTATGGCATAGAGCAAACACGAAACTGTGGCATGAAACCAATAGCATAGAACAAACACGAAACTGTGGCAAGAAACCAACAGCATAAACTATGGCATAGAACAAACACGAAACTGTGGCATGAAACCAATAGCATTAACTATGACATAGAACAAACACAAAACTGTGGCATGAAACCAATAGCATTAACTATGGCATAGAACAAACACGAAACTGTGGTATGAAACCAATAGCATTAACTATGGCATAGAGCAAACACAAAACTGTGGCATGAAACCAATAGCATTAACTATGGCATAGAACAAACACGAAAATGTGGCATGAAACCAATAGCATTAACTATGGCATAGAACAAACACGAAACTGTGGCATGAAACCAATAGCATTAACTATGGCATGGAACAAACACGAAACTGTGGCATGAAACCAATAGCATTAACTATGGCATAGAACAAACACGAAACTGTGGCATGAAACCAATAGCATTAACTATGGCATAGAACAAACACGAAACTGTGGCATGAAACCAATTATGACCCCAGGACGACTGACTGGCAAAGGCAGGCTTAAATAGTCCTCTGATTAGAAGCAGGTGTGCGTCCCGAACACCAAAGGCAGGTGAAAGTCATAAGTAGCCATGGTAACTAAAACAAACTTAGGTGTCAAACGGGAACTAAAAGAGTCCAAAACTAACAGAACATAACAAAAACATGATCCGGACCACGGATCATGACAGTATGCAACGTATGTTTCTTACATGTGCAGCAACCTGTCACCTTAATTTGGACTTTAGGAGGTAAGAAAAGAGAAAATGCAGCCACTGCCAACTAAAGCAGGAGAGCTCAGACCACAAGCCTGGTCCACATTCTTTAAGCAAAAGGTGTTTCGTGCAGTTATTAAAAAAAAAACATCGATTCACCTTGAAAAAAAGACGCATAACGTCTGACATGGTGGAAAAAGTAAAAAAAAAAAAAAGGGTAAAAGTTGCCATGGGTCTGGAGTTGCCTGCAGTGACTCCATTATGCTTTGGTCGATGGAGAAAAGGGCAACTTGAAAAGCAACTCAAGTGGAAACACTACGTAAGGTCCAAAGCTGGCTCATTTTTACCCTCACTGTCAAATATGGATGACACAAAAACAAAGAAAATATGAGTTGGAAAATTGTGTTAGATGTAAATATGAACGGAATACAAAGATTTGCAAATCCTTTTCAACCCATATTCAATTGAATGCACTACAAAGACAACATATTTGATGTTCAAACTCATAAAGTTTATTTTTTTTTGCAAATAATCATTAACTTAGAATTTCACGGCTGCAACACGTGCCAAAGTAGTTGGGAAAGGGCATGTTCACCACTGTGTTACATGGCCTTTCCTTTTAACAACACTCAGTAAACGTTTGGGTAGTGAGGAGACACATTTTTTAAGCTTCTCAGGTGGAATTCTTTCCCATTCTTGCTTGATGTACAGCTTAAGTTGTTCAACAGTCCGGGGGTCTCCGTTGTGGTATTTTAGGCTTCATAATGCGCCACACATTTTCAATGGGAGACAGGTCTGGACTACAGGCAGGCCAGTCTAGTACCCGCACTCTTTCACTATGAAGCCACGTTGATGTAACACCTGGCTTGGCATTGTCTTGCTGAAATAAGCATACCTTTTTAAAAAAATTAATAAAATAAAATAAAATAAATAAATTTAAAATATTTTCTTGAATAAAAAAGCATTTATCGGCCGATAATATCGGCAGGTCGATATTATCGGACATCTCTATACATATTGCCTCATTATGCCACATTTGTAGCTATATTTGAGGTAATTTAGTTTCCTTTAAGTCCTCTTAATTCAATTTATATCTCCTGACACAATATATGTATGTAATATGGCTTTTAATTTTTTGCGGCTCCAGACAGATTTGTTTTTGTATTTTTGGTCCAATATGGCTCCTTCAACATTTTGGGTTGCCGACCCCTGGTATAGTGCAGTGACGTGCGGTGAGGTTCATGACTGGTGAGGCACTGACTTCATCACAGTCAGATTTACAAACATATGAACCCTAAAGAGTATCTTATTCACCATTTGATTGGCAGCAGTTAACGGGTTATGTTTAAAAGCTCATACCAGCATTCTTCCCTGCTTGGCACTCAACATCAAGGGTTGGAATTGGGGGTTAAATCACCAACAATTATTCCCGGGCGCGGCGCCGCTGCTGCCCACTGCTCCCCTCACATCCCAGGGGGTGATCAAGGGGATGGGTCAAATGCAGAGGACAAATTTCACCACACCTAGTGTGTGTGACAATCATTGGTACTTTAACTCATTGGCGTTGAAGCCCCCCTAAATAATTTGGTGTTTTTTTGTTGTTTTTTTTACAAATAAATGCCGACATATTCATTATAAAGTGGCCCAAATATGAGTTTAAATAAATAATCATATAACCTGTTATTATTCACTCAGTTTCCCCTCACTTCGTAGCGTAAGGTAGAGAGCCCCTTCCGTGCGTCGGTATCCAATCCATTCCACTTGTTCATATAGAAAATGCCCACATCCCTCAAAATCCAGTCCGCATTTTCTCTGCGACCTTGCTTGCGGTCCTGCAGGTGTACGAAGCACATTATCTTCCTTTACAATGAGTGAAGCTGCACAAAACCTTGTGTGTGCAATTGTAAATCATTTATTTTTTAAGTTTTATGTTTCTTGTAGAATCTACATAAAGTAATATACATAAGCCTATTGTTAAAATAATGAAAAAAACATCATTAAATATATTTGTTTTATTGTATTGTTACATTAATAGCTGTTTTATTATTATAGGATGGCTTGTTAAACATTTCATAGGATTTTTGGAGGGAGGAAAAACCAAGACATTTAATATAAAATGTAAAATGAATAAATACATAAAAAGAAAAAGAAAATATATGGTTAAAAGCCATCGTCCCGGGGAGCATTTCATTTCGTCCCGTGCATTTAAAAAAAAATAATAATAATAACAATGAATAATTTCTAAGTCTTTGTTACCCGTTTGTGAAGTTTTGTGCTCGTGCGTAACATTCGCTCGCATCCTGTGCATCTCCTGGGGGCAAAGCCCCCCCTGTCCTTAAAAGCTAGTGCTTTAACTTAACTTTACACATACGAACTGTAGCACACAAAAAAAGCACATTTAATAAAAAAAACGTTATTATGGTCTTACCTTTACTTATAAGTGCGGGAACAGTGGTGTTCGTGTTGGAGGAAAATATGAAATCCGTGTTGCAGTCTGCAGGTGTACCTAATGTAGTGCCCTTGCAGTCGTTCACTGCTCCTCCGGCGCGAGCAATGTTGTTTTTGCACTTGGCTTCTTGTTAAGTGACTTTTTTTTGGGTGGATTCGGTCTTGCACGTGGAGGGTTTGGGTGTGGGCTTTGGTTGGTGTGGCGCTCTCGTCGGGGGGTGCAGTCTGCGGCGAAGGTGCCTTAACCAGCACCAGGAGGCGGGGTTACGCGAGCCTCAGCCAGTGCGTCTTCGCAGCAGTTTTATGATCGCTCAGCACAAGAAATACGTTACACACATACAGTTGTTGACAAAATACACTGTACATTATATACCTCAGCTAACTAAACTATGGAAATGTATAATATAGTTCATATAGCAATACGGTCTCACTGCACAGCAGACCAGCAGTTAGCCGAGTCCATCCATGTTGAGGCACTGAGTGACGTGCCTCGACTGGCTGCTGTTCACGCACCGTCTCTTCTCAGTATTTGAACGGCAAATGTGAAAATTCAGCGATTTTGAATAAAAATAATCTAAAACTGGTGAAGTTAAATGGAAAATAACTTTATAGTATAATCACTGGATACATATAACAATTTAATTTTTTTTTTTTTTTTTTAACTTTTTTTTTCTTTCCATGATGGCAGGTGAGGCCCCGCCTCTAGTGACCACACGTCACTGGTATAGTGGTACTACACTAATACCGGTATACCGTACAACCCTAGACCAGTGTTTTTCAACCTTTTCTGAGCCAAGGCACATTTTTTGCATAGAAAAAATGCGGAGGCACACCACCAGCAGAACTCATTAAAAAACGAAACTCAGTATACAATAAAAAGTCGTTGTCGCAATTGTTGGATATGACTTTAAAGCATAACCAAGCATGCATGACTATAGCTCTTGTCTCAAAGTAGGTGTACTGTCACCACCTGTCACATCACACCCTGACTTATTTGGAGTTTATTGCTGTGTTCCTGTGTGTAGTGTAGGGCTGCAACAACTAATCGATTAAATTCGATTATAAAAATAGTTGGCGATTAATTTAGTCATCGATTCGTTGGATCTATGCTATGCGCAGAGGCTACTTTTTTTTTTTTTTTTAAGTATAAACTGCAACATTTACAAACAGCTGAGAAACAATAATCAAAATAAGTATGGTGCCAGTATGCTGTTTTTTTCAATAAAATACTGGAAAGGGTAGAAATGTAGTTTGTCTCTTTTATCCGTTTATTAATCGAAGTAATAATCTACAGATTAATCGATTATCAAATTAGTTGTTAGTTGCAGCCCTAGTGTAGTGTTTTAGTTCTTGTCTTGTGCTCCTATTTTGGTGTCTTTTTCTCTTTTTTCTGTATTTTCCTGTAGCAGTTTCATGTCTTCCTTTGAGCGATATTTCTACTTTGTTTTAGCAATCAAGAATATTTCAGTTGTTTTTATCCTTCTTTGTGGGGACATTGTTGATTGGCATGTCATGTTCGGATGTACGTTGTGGACGCCGTCTTTGTTCCACAGTAAGTCTTTGCTGTCGTCCAGCATTACGTTTTTGTTGACTTTGTAGCCAGTTCAGTTTTAGTTTCGTTCTGCATAGCCTTCCCTAAGCTTCAATGCCTTTAGGGCAGGGGTCGGCAACCCGCGGCTCCGGAGCCGCATGCGGCTCTTTGATCACTCTGATGCGGCTCAGCAGCTTACTTGCTGAACCCCCCAATTTTCCCGTGAGACTTCCGGATATCAGTGCCTCTCGCAGAAAACTTCCGGGATTAATATTCACCGATTTTCACCTTTATGGCTATAATAAGGGCGTGCCATGATTGTACAACATTTGGCGCCCTCTACAATCTGTATTAACAGCGTGCCAGCCCAATACTTGTTATACAATATACATCTTCTGCTTGCACACTTACGTGACAGCAAGGCATACTTGGTCAACAGCCACACAGGTTACACTGACGGTAGTCATATAAAACAACTTTAACACTCTTACTAATAATGCGCCACACTTTGAACCAAAACCAAACAAGAATGACAAACACATTTCGGGAGAACATCTGCACCTTAACAGAACAAACACCCAGAATCCCATGCAGCCCTGACTCTTCCGGCTACATTATACACCCCTGCTACCACCAAACCCCGCCCCCACCCCAACCCTGCTTCCCTCACACATCACCCCCCCTCTCTGTGCGTCGGTTGAGGTGGGCGGGGTTTGGTGGGGGGTGGGGGGGGTGTATAATGTATCCCGGAAGAGTTAGGGATGCATGGGATTCTGGGTATTTGTCCTGTTGTGTTTATGTTGTGTTACGGTGCAGATGTTCTCCCGAAATTTGTTTGTCATTCTTGTTTGGTGTGGGTTCACAGTGTGGCGCATTATTAGTAAGAGTGTTAAAGTTTTTTTTTTTTATACCGCCACCCTCAGTGTGACCTGTGTGGTTGTTGACCAAGTATGCCTTGCTGTCAGCTACGTGAGTAAGCGGAAGTCCCATACAACGTATGGCTGAACAGGCACGCTGGCTGTATTGGGTGCATGACGCTGACAAGCGCCATTCATTTAAAACCCGCGTGCCGCACCAGCTTTCAAATTCCACATAAAGATGCGGGCAGCGTGTCTGAGACCCCTTGTTTATACATAGCACAAAGCAAAAAAAAAAAAATTGTATGCAGTGTTATTTCATTTAAAATTTCAAAAAAAAAAATTGCGGCTCCCATTGTTTACTATAATTTGTGAAACTGGTCAAAATGGCTCTTTCACTGGTAAAGGTTGCCGACCCCTGCTTTAGGGGGACTCACCTTTTGTTTATTTTTGGTTTAAGCATTTGACACCTTTTTACCTGCACACTGCCTCCCGCTGTTTCAACATCTACAAAGCAATTAGCTACCTGCTGCCACCTACTGATATGGAAGAGTATTGCACGGTTACTCTGCCGAGCTCTAGACAGCACCGACACTCAACAACAACACACAATTTGCAGACTATAATTACTGGTTTTCAAAAAATATTTTTAACCCAAATAGGTGAAATTAGATCATCTCCCACGGCACACCAGACTGTATCTCACGGCCGCGGCACAGTGGTTGAAAAACACTGCCCTAGACAATACATATAATTCAATACAAAACCACCAGTAAAACCAATAATAAAAGAGCCGTATATACAGGACTGGACAGGGATTGTTTTGAATAAAATAATCAAAAAGGTATTTTTCATATATGCCGGTCATAATTTATTAATTGAATACTAAATAACATTATTGATTACATATAGAAACTGTAAGTAAAAGGCAAAGTAGAATCCTTATTGTAATTTAGTTCAGCACGTTCAAAATGAACTCATATATGAATGTGATGTGTACACACACACAAACTGTCTTAATTTGCTGCATTTGTAATTCATCCTCGTGTTTATACTGACTTTGAACCAAAGCAATAATACTCTGTTAAATGTGAAGAGGAAAACAAATATCTGTGCAGTGAGACACTTCTGCTATTCAACCTGATACTCACACACAATCCCCAGAGAAGGAATATTCAAATTAGATCTTCAACTGTGTTGGACAGATTATTAAAAGGCTTCCAAAGCGTGCAAGTTTCTCTATTATAACATGTTATGCACCAAAAAACAACTGGGATAACCATCTATTTTATACCGCTTGTCCTTTTTGAGGTTGCGGGGGTGCTGGAGCCTATCCCAGCTGCATTCGGGCAAGTCACGAAATGTGAAATTCATCTTCTCCCTGTTATTTGTTTGATTCTTTTTGTTTACAGTTGGTTGTTTGCATTTTAAGCCTCTGATCAAATCCAACACACTGTGACTGCAGAATTAGGGAATTAAGGTTTTTTGCATTGCTTAAGAGACTTAATTTAAAAAACACATTGTAAATGTGTTAATAAAATGGTGTTAATGTAATTAAAACTACCAAACTTAGTATACAGATAAACATATTGTAATAATCTGTTGTTTTTCAATCAACCAGCAACATAGCACAATGATAAAATTGTCAAATTGGCATAATTTTCAAGTGGAATTCTTTCCCCATTCTTGCTTGATGTACAGCTTAAGTTGTTCAACAGTCCGGGGGTCTCCGTTGTGGTATTTTACCCTTCAAAATGCGCTGGACTACAGGTCTGGACTACAGGCAGTACCCGCACTCTTTTACCACAAAGCCACGCTGTTGTAACACCTGCAGAATGGCTTTGTCTTGCTGAAATAAGCAGGGGCGTCCATGAAAAAGACCTTGTTTGGATGGCAACATATGTTGCTCCAAAACCTGTATGTACCTTTCAGTATTAATGGTGCCTTCACAGATGTGTAAGTTACCCATGTCTTGGGCACTAATACACCCCCATACCATCACACATGCTGGCTTTTGAACTTTGCGCCTATAACAATCCGGATGGTTCTTTTCCTCTTTGGTCCTCCGTCCACAGTTTCCTAAAACAATTTGAAATGTGAACTCGTCAGACCACAGAACACTTTTCCACTTTGTATCAATCCAACTTAGATGAGCTCGGGCCCAGCAAAGCCGGCGGCATTTCTGGGTGTTGTTGATAAATGGCTTTCGCTTCGCATAGTAGAGTTTTAACTTGCACTTACAGATGTAGCGACAAACTGTAGTTACTGACAGTGGTTTTCTGAAGTGTTCTTGAGCCCATGTGGTGATATCCTTTACACACTGATATCGGTTTTTAATGCATGGTCATGGGCATTCAATGTTGCTTTTGGGCCTTGCCGCTTATGTGCAGTGATTTCTCTAGATTCTCTGAACCTTTTGATGATATTACGGAGCGTAGATGGTGAAATCCCTAAATTCCTTGCAATAGCTGCTTGAGAAATGTTGTTCTTAAACTGTTCGACAATTTGCTCACGCATTTGTTGACAAAGTGGTGACCCTCGCCCCATCCTTGTTTGTGAATGACTGAGCATTTCATGGAATCTACTTTTATACCCAATCATGGCACCCACCTGTTCCCAATTAGCCTGCACACCTGTGGGATGTTCCAAATAAGTGTTTGATGAGCATTCCTCAACTTTCTCAGTCTTTTTGCCACTTGTGCCAGCTTTTTTGAAACATGTTGCAGGCATCAAATTCCAAATGAGCTAATATTTGAAAAAAAAATAACAAAGATGACCAGTTCTTTGCAGTCTATTCAATTGAATATAAGTTGAAAAGGATTTGTAAATCTTTGTATTCTGTTTTTATTTACCTTTTACACAACATGCCAACTTCACAAAAATACGACTTAATTTAACACTTAATTTAGGCCAAGAATATGTAGAATGTACACTATATTTCCAAAAGTATTTGGCCACCTGCCTTGACTCACATATGAACTTGAAGTGCCATCCCATTCCTAACCCATAGGGTTCAATATGACGTCGGTCCACCTTTTGCAGCTATTACAGCTTCAACTCTTCTGGGAAGGCTGTCCACAAGGTTGCGGAGTGTGTTTATAGGCATTTTCCGACCATTCTTCCAAAAGCACATTGGTGAGGTCACACACTGATGTTGGCCGAGAAGGCCTAGCTCTCAGTCTCCGTTCTAATTCATCCCAAAGGTGTTTGTGGAGGGGGGGCGTGGCACTGCGGGCCTGCAGCGAAGCGGGGTGTGCCAGGACCGGCCTCGAAGCCAGCAACCGGTGCGTAGATGGCCTACCTGGGCCGTGTTATCTAATCACCTGTCACTCTGTATAAGCAGCAAACCGGCAGGAGAGAGGTTGTTGGAGCGGGAGCAAGAGCGCGAGCCAGAGGGAGAGACCAACAGGCTACTGCTGAAAAGCAACCTGAGAACATTGTTGGAAAAATAAAACTGTATTTTAAACCATGAAAACGGGCTCGCCTGGAGATGCTTGGTGGTCAAAAGGACCCACTGGAAGAGAGCTTCCACAATTTGCATCTACGGTCCGTAATATCATCAAAGGGTTCAGAGAATCTGGAGAAATCACTGCACGTAAGCAGCTAAGCCCGTGACCTTCGATCCTTCAAGCTGTACTGCATCAACAAGCGACATCAGTGTGTAAAGGATATCACCACATGGGCTCAGGAACACTTCAGAAACCCACTCACTGTCAGTAACTACAGTTGGTCGCTACATCTGTAAGTGCAAGTTAAAACTCTCCTATGCAAGGCGAAAACCGTTTATCAACAACACCCAGAAACGCCGTCGGCTTCGCTGGGCCAGAGCTCATCTAAGATGGACTGATACAAAGTGGAAAAGTGTTCTGTGGTCTGACGAGTCCACATTTCAAATTGTTTTTGGAATTGTGGAAGAGAGCTTCCACAATTTGCAAATTGTGGAAGCTCTCTTCCAGTGGGTCCTCTTGACCACCAAGCATCTCCAGGCGATCCCCTTTCATGGTTTAAAACACAGTTTTATTTTTCCAACAATGTTCTCAGGGTGCTTTTGCTCCAGCTCCAACAACCTCTCTCCTCCCAGTTTGCTGCCTATACAGAGTGACAGGTGATTAGATAACACGGCCCAGGTGGGCCATCTACGCACCTGTCGCTGACTTCGAGGCCAGTCCTGGCACATCCCGCTTTGCTGCAGGCCCGCGGGCCACGTCCCCCCTCCACAGTGTTCTATCGGGTTCAGGTCAGGACTCTGTGCAGGCCAGTCAAGTTCATCCACACCAGACTCCGTCATCCATGTCTTTATGGACCTTGCTTTGTGCACTGGTGCACAGTCATGTTGGAAGAGGAAGGGGCCCACTCCAAACTGTTCCCACAAAGTTGGGAGCGTGGAATTGTCCAAAATGTTTTGGTATCCTGGAGCATTCAAAGTTCCTTTCACTGGAACTAAGGGGCCAAGCCCAACTCCTGAAAAACAACCCCGCACCATAATTCCTCCTCCACCAAATTTCACACTCGGCACAATACAGTCCGAAATGTAGCGTTCTCCTGGCAACCTCCAAACCCAGACTGGTCCATCAGATTGCCAGATGGAAAAGCGCGATTCATCCAATTCTTTTCACAAATGCCTAAATGCTTGATTTTATACACTTGTGGATGGGCCAAGTGAGCATTTGGATGGGTAGCCCAATACTTTTGGCAATAAAGTATATATATATAAAAAAAAAAAAAAATGATGTAGTGAACCCGCAATATTTGAAGCACAAAGTGGCGGTGAACAATTGCAATCTTCTTATCTCAGTGGCCTAGTGGTTAGAGTGTCCGCCCTGAGATCGGTCGGTTGTGAGTTCAAACCCCGGCCGAGTCATACCAAAGACTATAAAAATGGGACCAATTACCTCCCTGCTTGGCACTCAGCATCAAGGGTTGGAATTGGGGGTTAAATCACCAAAAATGATTCCCGGGCGTGGCCACCGCTGCTGCCCACTGCTCCCTTCACCTCCCAGGGGGTGAACAAGGGGATGGGTCAAATGCAGAGGACACATTTCACCACACTTTGTGTGTGTGTGACAATCAATGGTACTTTAAAGGCCTACTGAAATGTGATTTTCTTATTTAAACGGGGATAGCAGGTCCATTCTATGTGTCATACTTGATCATTTCGCGATATTGCCATATTTTTGCTGAAAGGATTTAGTAGAGAACATCGACGATAAAGTTCGCAACTTTTGGTCGCTGATAAAAAAGCCTTGCCTGTACCGGAAGTAGCAGACGAGTAGCGTGACGTCACAGGTTGTGGAGCTCCTCACATCTGCACATTGTTTACAATCATGGCCACCAGCAGCGAGAGCGATTCGGACCGAGAAAGCGACGATTTCCCCATTAATTTGAGCGAGGATGAAAGATTTGTGGATGAGGAAAGTGAGAGTGAAGGACTAGAGGGCAGTGGGAGCGATTCAGATAGGGAAGATGCTGTGAGAGGCGGGTGGGACCTGATATTCAGCTGGGAAGGACTAAAACAGTAAATAAACACAAGACATATATATACTCTATTAGTCACAACACAACCAGGCTTATATTTAATATGCCACAAATTAATCCCGCATAACAAACACCTCCCCCCTCCCGTCCATATAACCTGCCAATACAACTCAAGCACCTGCAAAACACACTCAAACCCAAAGTTCATACAGCACATATATTTCCCCAAAGTCCCCAAAGTTACGTACGTGACATGCACATAGCGGCACGCACGTACGGGCAAGCGATCAAATGTTTGGAAGCCGCAGCTGCATGCGTACTCACGGTACCGTGTCTGCGCATCTAACTCAAAGTCCTCCTGGTAAGAGTCTCTGTTGTCCCAGTTCTCCACAGGCCAATGGTAAAGCTTGACTGTCATCTTTCGGGAATGTAAACAATGAAACACCGGCTGTGTTATCCGGCACAACAGTCAGGGGGTGCATTCTACGGCGGGGGTGCGTTATCTGGCACAACACCTGCCGCAATACACCGCTTCCCACCTACAGCTTTTTTCTTTGCTGTCTCCATTGTTCATTGAACAAATTGCAAAAGATTCACCAACACAGATGTCCAGAATACTGTGGAATTTTGCGATGAAAACAGACGACTTAATAGCTGGCCACCATGCTGTCCCAAAATGTCCTCTACAATCCGTGACGTCACGCGCTGACGTCATCATATCGAGACGTTTTCAGCAGGATATTTCGCGCGAAATTTAAAATTGGACTTTAGTAAGCTAACCCGGCCGTATTGGCATGTGTTGCAATGTTAAGATTTCATCATTGATATATAAACTATCAGACTGCGTGGTCGGTAGTAGTGGGTTTCAGTAGGCCTTTAACTTTAACTTTAACATTTACCCCAGTAATATCATCAAAACCTACCTGACTGGATGAAGTCCTTAAAGGGGAACATTATCACCAGACCTATGTAAGCGTCAATATATACCTTGATGTTGCAGAAAAAAGACCATATATTTTTTTAACCGATTTCCGAACTCTAAATGGGTGAATTTTGGCGAATTAAACGCCTTTCTATTATTCGCTCTCGGAGCGATGACGTCACAACGTGACGTCACATCGGGAAGCAATCCGCCATTTTCTCACTTTCATCGGTGTGTTGTCGGAGGGTGTAACAACACGAACAGGGACGGATTCAAGTTGCACCAGTGGCCCAAAGATGCGAAAGTGGCAAGAAATTGGACGAAATTTGTTCTCAAGACGAGGGTGTGGGGAAAGCCGACGAAATGGTCAGTCGTTTGTTCCGCACACTTTACCGACGAAAGCTATGCTACGACAGAGATGGCAAGAATGTGTGGATATCCTGCGACACTCAAAGCAGATGCATTTCCAACGATAAAGTCAAAGAAATCTGCCGCCAGACCCCCATTGAATCTGCCGGAGTGTGTGAGCAATTCAGGGACAAAGGGCCTCGGTAGCACGGCAAGCAATGGCGGCAGTTTGTTCCCGCAGACGAGCGAGCTAAACCCCCTGGATGTCTTGGCTCACACCGTCCCTTATGCCACCGAAGATGATCAAGAGAAGAATATCGACCCTAGCTTCCCTGGCCTGCTGACATCAACTCCAAAACTGGACAGATCAGCTTTCAGGAAAAGAGAGCGGATGAGGGTATGTCTACAGAATATATTAATTGATGAAAACTTTATTCATTACTCGCGGTTTTACATAAATTATTATACATAAACTGTGTTTACCAATAATTTAGCTTAAAAACATTTATTTTTTTCAATCATTCGAGTACATTCGGGTAGTCTTGTGTAATGCAGTATTTTGTGTCTATTTAGGTATGGTTAACCTGAGTGCTGAAATCGTGGAAAAATATATGTTCTTAGCGCGCCTGAAATGGGCTGTCTGCACTCTCAAAGTGCATGTTGTTGCCAAATGTATTTCATATGCTGTAAACCTAGTTCATAGTTGTTAGTAATTATCTTATCAGACAGTGTTAAGCCGCTGAAATTCAAGTCTGAATCCGAGCTAATGTCGCTATACCTTGCTGTTTGTTTGTATTGGCATCAATGTGTGACGGGAAAATGGACGGGTGTACATAACGATGGTTAAAATCAGGCACTTTGAAGCTTTCTTTAGGGGTATTGCGTGATGGGTAAAATTTTGAAAAAAACTTCGAAAAATAAAATAAGCCACTGGGAACTGATTTTTAATGGTTTTAACCCATTTTTAATTGTTTTAACCCATTTTTTTAACCCATTTTTAACCCATTTTAACCATTTTAACCATTTAACCATTTTAATCATTTTTAAACCCATTTTAACCCATTTTTTTAACCCATTTTTAACCCATTTTTAATGGTTTTAACCCATTTTAATGGTTTTAATGGTTTTAACCCATTTTAATGATTTTAATGGTTTTAACTAATGTCGCTATACCTTGCTGTTTGTTTGTATTGGCATCACTGTGTGACGGGAAAATGGACGGGTGTGTATATAACGATGGTTAAAATCAGGCACCTTGAAGCTTTCTTTAGGGATTTTGCGTGATGGGTAAAATTTTGAAAGAAACTTTGAAAAATAAAATAAGCCACTGGGAACTGATTTTTAATGGTTTTAACCCTTCTGAAATTGTGATAATGTTCCCCTTTAAGCTCAAATACTAGTGTGGCCTCAATAGCCCTGCTGTAGTGTGTAGCATGCTGGGAATTATCTGTGCATTTGATGGAAGAATTCACTGCACATGTGATGGAGGAATGCACAATGCAGGGTTAAAATTCTACTGAATTTGCATTCAATCAGGTTGTTTTAGCTAATAATCATGCTGCAAGATCTAGCATGTTGCATTCAATGTTTATTCCCATTAATTCCCATGGAAAGTTTCCAACTTTGAATATTCCCGTAATTTTGCAACCCTCGTTACAATACCAACAAATCTCCTCTCCCCACTAAAAGGGCTGTCTGAGTCAATAAAACGACCAAACTGCATTAAAGCCCCAACAGTTATCGAGAAGAATGTGAAGGTGCACGGGTCAAAAAAAATAAATAAATGCCACGACATGAAAAATGCACACATTCGCACACCAAAGCATTTCTGAATTCCCTGAGACGTGAGTGGTAATGACCTGTGAGTCACCACCATGGAGACATGCTTGCTCTATATGAGAGTTCATTAAAATGGCAACACAAGCCTTTGCCCACCCACTGGAAAACGTATGATTTATCTTTAAAGGGGGCTGGTGTGTGTGTGTGTGTGTGTGTCTAACAGGTAGTGCATTTGTACTAGAGCCACTAAGAGGTCTCTCCACTCCACACTGAAGGGCAACACATATATGACTCACTGCACTCCAGCCAAGTGAAACGGCCATCTGCTTTTATTACAACGTTGCACACTACACCTACACTCTGTGACTGCAGGTAGTGGAAAGAAGAAGTGAGAGAGAGAAGGGGAAAATGTACTCACAATAGCAACAATGAAGGACATAAATAAGTCATCGGTGTTAAAACATTGCAATGCAAGCGGCCGCACCGGCGGCGAAGAGAGGCTGACTTTGTTTGCGAGAGGGCGGTAAGTAAACAGTTTGTCGTGTCAAGAGGCGGCAGAGTTATGCGGAAATTGAAAAAAAAAAACGTATTTACTGAAATGAAGTGACATCTTGGGAGTGGCCAAAGTAAATGTTAAATACATATACAAAAATATATAAATACTAGAGATTAGGGATGTCCCGATCCGATATTTGGATCGGATCGGCTGCCGATATTTGCCAAAAATTGCGTATCGGCAAGGCATGGGAAAATGCCGATCCAGGTCCAGTTTAAAAAAAAACTCCGGTCCGTGTTTTCCAACGCACCGATTTAAATAATACATTCCACTTTTCTGCTGCTCCGTAATTTCCGTTCCGCATTTTCCAGCACACCTTCAACACATTCACAAGTCTGTGAATTCTCACGCAGTTGCTTTTAGCTGCTGGCATTAAACGACAGGCTCTTCTCATTCTTTCCTGTGTCTCCCTCTCACAGACAGCAAGCGCACCTTCTTACACACGTCACATACTGTCACGTCATACGTCACATACTGTCACGTCATACGTCACATACGTATACGTCCTCCCCGAGCAGAGAGGTAGCAGCATGGCTAACGTTAGCTGTGATGCTAGCGCAGCCGTGCGAGCAACGCTCCCTCTAAGGTGCTCGCCTGTGCAATTGCGCACTGTTTAAGCGTCCTCTGCGCATAGCAAATCTATGCCACGCACAAAATCAAATAAAAAAATAAGCGCATAACAATTTTCGACACACGGACACGACAGAGAAAACAGTTTTCGTCATCATTGTTCAAATATTGTGACGTCTGTCGAGACGCTTATCTCCATTCGGTGCCACACGTCCACACCATCAAAATGCAGAGGCAAACATTTCCAGATCAACACCGTATGAAAAAAATTAATGATTTTTTTAGTTGTGATTTCCTTCTCTGCATGAAAGTTTAAAAGTAGCATATATGAATGCAGTATGAAGAAGAATGTTTTAATGTAGACATGCAAGCCTTGAAAGAACATTTTGAAAATCAAGACTACATTTCCTGCAAATGGGTGCATTTCTAGCCTATATTTTAACTTTAGATTTATTCTCATATCAAACTCTTTTGTCTGTCTTTTTGACACTTACATCCGGTGCCCCCCCTCCACACCCTGGATTATAAATAATGTAAATAATTCAATGTGATTATCTTGTGTGATGACTGTATTATGATGATAGTATATATCTGATAGTATATATCTGTATCATGAATCAATTTAAGTGGACCCCGACTTAAACAAGTTGAAAAACTTATTGGGGTGTTACCATTTAGTGGTCAATTGTACGGAATATGTACTTCACTGTGCAACCTACTAATAAAAGTCTCAATCAATCAATCAAAACACATAGAATCATCATACTGCTGTGATTATATGCATCAAGTGTTCATTCAAGGCTCAGGCAAAATATCGAGATATATATTGTGTATTGCAATATGGCCTTAAAATATCGCAATATTAAAAAAAGGCCATATCGCCCAGCCCTAGTTCAATGATGCCATTTCTGTTTGTCATGTATAATTTTGTCTATTTTGTGTTTTTCTTGTTACCAACCATTGTGTATTATTCAAACTCCCCTAATTCAGCTGGCTAGTTGTTATCAAGAGTACTAAAACCCTTTTCAACATTAATCTGACAACTAAGTAGGCTAAATAACTTTAAACTTTAATACATGCTCGGATAGGCCAGTATCGGTATCGGATCGGAAATGCAAAAACCTGGATCGGGACATCCCTACTAGAGATGTCCGATAATGGCTTTTTTACCGATATCCGATATTCCGATATTGTCCAATTCTTAATTACCGATATATACAGTCGTGGAATGAACACATTATTATGCCTAATTTTGTTGTGATGCCCCGCTGGATGCATTAAACAATGTAACAAGGTTTTCCAAAATAAATCAACTCAAGTTATGGAAAAAAATGACAATGCCATATTTATTATTGAAGTCACAAAGTGCATTATTTTTGCCTCAAAAAAATAACAGTGCAATACCTTTTCATAACATGGTCACTACTGCCTAGTTTCTCTTGTTATATTCCTATTTTACTGTTATATTTTTTATCCTCATTGTTGCTTTTTATTTTTATTGTAATATTTTTCTATTCTGTTCCATTTAAACCCCCATTCTTTACTTTTTACTTTTTAAATTCGATCTCAATTCTCTACACTGCTGCTGGAATTTAAAGTTTCCTGAGGAAACTCTCCTGAAGGCATCAATAAAGTACTATCTATCTATCCAAAAAGCAGCTTGGCATTTGGGACATGCTCTCCCTGAGAGAGACTATGAAGAGGTTGTGGTGGGCGGGATTGGGGTGGTTGGGGGTAGGAGATGGCGGGGGGTTTATATTGTAGCGTCCCGGAAGAGTTAGTGCTGCAAGGGGTTCTGGGTCTTTGTTCTGTTGTGTTACGGTGCGGATGTTCTCCCGAAATGTGTTTGTCATTCTTGTTTGGTGTGGGTTCACAGTGTGGCGCATATTTGTAACAGTGTTAAAGTTGTTTATACGGCCACCCTCAGTGTGACCTGTATGGCTGTTGACCAAGTATAGATGGCATTCACTTGTGTGTGTGAAAAGCTGTAGATATTATGTGATTGGGCCGGCACGCGAAGGAAGTGCCTTTAAAGTTTATTGGCGCTCTGTACTTCTCCCTACGTCCGTGTACACAGCGGCGTTTTAAATCGTCATACATTTTACTTTTAGAAACCGATACCGATAATTTCCAATATTACATTTTAAAGCATTTATTGGCCGATTTTGTCGGACATCCCTAAGAAATACACTAAATTGCCCAAAGTATTTGGCCACCTGCCTTTACTCACATGCGTATCCTGGAGCATTCAAAGTTCCTTTCACTGGAACTAAGGGGCCAAGCCCAACTCCTACAAAACAACCCCACACCATAATTCCTCCTCCACCAAATATCACCCTCGGCACAATGTAGTCTGAAATGTAGCGTTCTCCTGGCAACCTCCAAACCCAGGAAAAGTGTGATTCATCACTCCAGAGAAGGCGTCTCCACTGCTCTAGAGTCCAGTGGCGACGTGCTTTACACCACTGCATCCCACGCTTTGCATTGGACTTGGTGATGTATGGCTTAGATGCAGCTGCACGGCCATGGAAACCCATTCCATGAAGCTCTCTGCATACTGTACGTGGGCTAATTGGAAGGTCACATTAAGTTTGGAGCTCTGTAGCAACTGCAGAAAGTCTAAACTGACCCCTCTCTGTCAGTTTACGTGGCCTACCACTTGATGGCTGAGTTGCTGTTGTTCCCAAACTCTTCACTTTTCTTATAATAAAGTTGACTTTGGAATATTTAGAAGCGAGGAAATTTCACGACTGGATTTGTTGCACAGGTAGCATCCTATGACAGTTCCACGCTGGAAATCACTGAAAGCGGCCCATTCTTTCACAAATATTTGTAGAAACAGTCTCCATGCCTAAGTGCTTGATTTTATATATCGGGCCAAGTGATTAGGACACCTGATTCTGATCATTTGGATGGGTGGCCAAATACCTTTGGCAATATAGTATATATACAAATCCCAAAACCAGTGAAGTTGGCATGTTGTGTAAATGGTAAATAAAAACAGAATACAATGATTTGCAAATCCTTTTCAACTTAATATAGAATAGACTGCAAAGACAAGATACTTAACGTTCGTACTGGTAAGCTTTGTTATTTTTTGCAGATGGAATTTGATGCCTGCAACATGTTTCAAAAAGAGCTGGAACAAGTGGCAAAAAAGACTGAGAAAGTTGAGGAATGCTCATCAAACACTTCACACAGGTGAAAATGGCTAATTGGGAACAGGTGGGTGCCATGATTGGGTATAAAAGCAGCTTCCATGAAATGCTCAGTCATTCACAAACATGGATGGGGCGAGGGTCACCACTTTGTCAACAAATGCGTGAGCAAATTGTCCAACAGTTTAAGAACAACATTTCTCAATCGGCTATTGCAAGGAATTTAGGGATTTCACCATCTACGGTCTGTAATATTGTCAAAAGGTTCCGAGAATCTGGAGAAATCACTGCACGTAACATTGAATGTCTGTGACCTTGGATCCCTCAGGCGGTACTGCATCAAAAATCGACATCAGTGTGTAAAGGATATCACCACACAGGCTCAGGAACACTTCAGAAAACCACTGTTAGTAACTACAGTTCGTCGCTACATCTGTAAGTAAAAGTTAAAACTCTACTATGCAAAACGAAAGCCATTTATCAACAACACCCAGAAATGTCATCAGCTTTGCGGGGCCCGAGATCAACTAAGATGGACTGATGAACGTGTAAAAGTGTTCTGTGGTCTGATGAGTCCACATTTCAAATAGTGTTTGAAAACTGTGGACGTCGTGTCCTCCGGAACAAAGAGGAAAATAATTGTTCTCGGCGCAAAGTTCAAAAGCCAGCATCTGTGATGGTACGGGGGTGTATTAGTGCTCAAGCATGGCTAACTTACACATCTGTGAAGGCGCCATTAATGCTGAAAGGTACATACAGGCTTTGGAGAAACATATGTTGCCATCAAAGCAACGCTATCATGGACGCCCCTGCTTATTTCAGCAAGACAATGCCAAGCCAAGTGTTACAACAGCGTGGCTTCATAGTAAAAGACTGCGGGTACTAGACTGGCCTGCCTGTAGTCCAGACCTGTCTCCTGTGTGGTGCATTATGAAGCGTAAAATACGACAAAGGAGACCTTGGACTGTTGAACAACTAAATGATAAATGATAAATGGGTTGTACTTGTATAGCGCTTTTCTACCTTCAAGGTACTCAAAGCGCTTTGACACTACTTCCACATTTACCCATTCACACACACATTCACACACTGATGGAGGGAGCTGCCATGCAAGGCGCTAACCAGCACCCATCAGGAGCAAGGGTGAAGTGTCTTGCTCAGGACACAACGGACATGACGAGGTTGGTACTAGGTGGGGATTGAACCAGGGACCCTCGGGTCGCGCACGGCCACTCTTCCACTGCGCCACGCCGTCCCTTAATCTGTACATTAAACAAGAATGGGAAAGAATTCCACCTGAAAAGCTTCAAAAATTGGTCTCCTCAGTTCCCAAAAGTTTACAACAAGTCAATAATATCAACAAAGCTCACCTTTGTGCATTCACGCACAGTATAAAACGTTTGGTGGACAAAATTGAGACAAAGAAGGGGTGGCATAAAACACGTCATTCTGGGGGAAAACTGTACATGTAAACAAACTGTTGAGTGACAGTCCACACAACGGGGCGTTCAAGGGCCGCTGAAATTAGCAGGACAAAACGGCGCTCGCCGAATCCTCTCATCGGTGAAGCATAAACACAAACATATTAAACAGTGGGCTTTTTAACAATTAGGTTTGTGTCGTGTGTGTCCTCCTACAGAAACCATATTACAACAAAAAATATTTTTTTTATTTCCATTTCCATTTTCTTTTCTTTTTTAAAACGCCATGGAGCCACCAGGGCGCCGCTCAAGAGCCGCATGTGGCCCTAGAGCCTTAAGTCATCCACCACCGGTTATAAAATGACAACATGTCATTGCAGAATAGACACGACGTTTAGTACTTTTATTTGTGACGGACCAAATAGGTTGACACGCAAAATAGTCTCTTTTACAAGCGCCTCCTTTCTCACAACCTTCTCAGAATTTACTATAACATTCACTATAAAATTGTCATCCTTAATTGTTGATATTAAATCCGGGGTGACGAGCTGGTAGGGTGTGACATCATACTGCTGGAAGGAGTCATCCCCACTCACTGAAAGACAATGACGTCATCACCTCAGGGGCCGGTAGGTGTCAGTGCCATATGCCGACGTCGTTAAATGTAAATCAATGTTGAACTCAGTACACTTAACCCTGGAACACACCTTGTTGTAAAATTACAACGTTACCTTTTTAACCATCCTAAAAAACAATCTGTTATATATTTTTTTACCACATTTACATAGTCATTGGGTCCTATTGTTCAGTCTCACGAGGCTATTGGATCGTACATTTGTTTATAAGTCACGCCTTCTGGCCATGAACTCACACAACCTCTCAAGGTTTCCTTTGAACACAATCTATTTGTTTCATTGGACTGGATTCATCACATTCAAGTAATTAAAATGTTTTTTTTGGGTTGTTATTACAATTTCAAGAGCATGTGCATATGCAGTTATTGTGGAACAGATGCATCAAATTTCATTTAGAGCTTGTTATATAATTGTTGCAATTATACAACACTGGGTGAATGTGGTAGTCAAATAGCTGGCTTGTTGCAGTGGGCTCAAACAGGTTGTATTCCCTCCACTACATCACTGGCTGAAGTATTTTCTCTATACATGGATAATATACATCATACTTGCCAACCCTCCCGGATTTTCCGGGAGACTCCCGAAATTCAGCGCCTCTCCCGAAAACCTCCCGGGACAAATTTTCTCCCAAAAATCTCCCGAAATTCAGGCGGAGCTGGAAGCCACGCCCCCTCCAGCTCCATGCGGACCTGAGTGACGTCAGGTGCGCAACACCACGTAAATCGTTGGCCAACCAAAAAGAAACCCCAGTACGCTATAGCCAACATTCACCAGGAGATGGCAACAGACAAACATAGATCACTGTTACATTCCTCCACTTTTAGAAATGTATAGAAGTTACTCAAAATAAATAAACAACCCAACCAAAAATTGCAGCAGCTCAATTAAAAAACTGTACTTAAGCCACATTCTTTTCTTTTTTTTTTTAGTACTGAACTCTTAACCCTCATTTGTAAAAAATAACATGCTTATTATACAAACAGTATTTGTACACCTTTAACACAGATTTTTATACTGTCTTCAGAGATTCAGTTTTTTTGGTGGTACTCGAAACCTTTCTGGGTACCTGCGAAAGGGTGTTCAGCATGGTTGGAAAAATAGTGACAGAGAATAGAACAAGGATGGACAATTCACCCCTTAACTCAACAATGAGTAGATGAGTGTTATGTGTTTGTATATGTGTAAATAAATGAACACTGAAATTCAAGTATTTCTTTTATTTACTTATATATATATATATATATATATATATATATATATATATATATATATATATATATATATATATATATATATATATATATATATATATAAATAATAAAATAAATATATATATATAGCTAGAATTCACTGAAAGTCAAGTATTTCTTATATATATATATATATATATATGAAATACTTGACTTGGTGAATTCTAGCTGTAAATATACTCCTCCCCTCTTAGCCCCGCCCCCCACCCCGACCACGCCCCCCCACCCCCCACCTCCCGAAATCGGAGGTCTCAAGGTTGGCAAGTATGGTATACATTCTACAAACGTTTTACAGACGACAGGGACTGTTTTTTTGTTATGAACGTCTTCATGACCAATGTCATGAAAAGAAAAAAAGAGGTGGAAAAAGCGTTTTTTAAGAGTTTTATCTTGTTTTATATTTTTTATATTTGTAATAAATGACTTCATAAAAATATAACTAATGTGTGATTATTATTAATGGTATATACCGTTATGTGGCTAAGTAAGCAATCAACCCTGCAAACGAACCCTTAGTTGTTCAGACAACGTGAGAACAAATACAGAAATTATTTTCCCATCAAAGCCCAATGTTGCAAATTACAAAAAATTTTTGTAACTCTTCAATTTCTGCATCAAAATGTCTCCTACAAAAACATCTGAAAGGTCAAATATGTTTTTTTTCAGGTTTTTCTATATTTGGGTCTTACAGGGTTAAAATCATACAGGCCACTTTTTTGTCATAATATGTATATATCAGCAAAAATATATGACATTGCAAATTCATGAATAGGATAAAAAACATAACTTGATATCCAAACTTTGTATCGTAGTACACTGCCAATTACGATTAGAGCAAGGGTGTCAAACTCGTTTACATTAAGGGCCACATCGCAGTTGTGGCTGGCATCAGAGGGCCACTTGTTACAGCGAATAATATATGAATGTGCCTATGCATTTGATTATATATACCTGTATATATATATATATATATATATATATATATATATATATATGTATACATATATATATGGTAACACTTTAGTATGGGGAACACATATTCACTATTAATTAGTTTCTTATTAAGATGCAAATTAGTAACATATTGGCTCTTAATTAGTCATTATTAAGTACTTATTAATGCCTTATTCTGCATGGCCTTTTTATACAACCAGTAAGCTATTAACTAAAAGTCTTCCCTCAATAACTTCAGAATTATTGCTTATTAGTAACCCTAGTTCCCCTAGTGTCCAAATAACTCTAAATTAAGTCTTTGTTACTTTAATAAGCAACTAATTAATGGTGAATATGTTCCCCATACTAAAGTGTTACCATATATATATATATATATTTTTTTTTTTTTAATTGTACTGTGACATATATAGTGTTTTGACAACATATTACGGTAAATGGAAAAACAGTGCAACTGTCTTTGTATTGAAAAAAATTGGGAGCTTATTTTTATTTATTTTTTATTCTGGCAACTGAGCTGACATTTTTTACCGTAAAAAAATATGGTGCGGTTTTTCCATTTACAGTAATATACCTTAAAACAACAATCTTAGATTTTACTATTTGTAACGATCCGGGCGCATAGTGATGCGGGGTTCGTTCTCCCAAGATGCAGACAAACTTCGGACGCAGCGTGCATGTAGGAAAATTATTTATTTAAGCAATAAATCAGGCGGGAACGAACAAAAGCGCGCTAGCGTGGGAGCTAGCATACAAAGAAGCCTAGCGTGGAAGCTAGCATAACAAAAGGAGCTTAGCGTGGAAGATAGCATAACAAAAGCAGCTTAGCGTGGAAGCTAGCATGACAAAAGCAGCTTAGCATGGGAGCTGGCATACAAAGAAGCCTAGCGTGGAAGCTTGCATAACAAAAGGAGCATAGCGTGGAAGCTAGCATAACAAAATGAACTTAGCGCGGAAGCTAGCATCCAAAAAAGCCTAGCGTGGAAGCTAACATAACAAAAGGAACTTAGCGTGGAAGCTAGCATAACAAAAGGAGCTTAGCGCGGAAGCTAGCATACAAAGAAGCCTAGCGTGGAAGCTAGCATAATGAAAGGAACTTAGCGCGGGAGCTAGCATACAAAGAAGCCTAGCGTGGAAGCTAGCATAACAAAAGGAACTTAGCGTGGAACCAAGCATAACAAAAGGAGCTTAGCGCGGAAGCTAGCATACAAAGAAGCCTAGCGAGGAAGCTAGCATAACAAAAGGAGCTTAGCGCGGAAGCTAGCATAAAAACAAGCCTAGCGTGGAAGCTAGCATAACAAAGAAGCCTAGCGTGGAAGCTAACATAACAAAAGGAACTTGGCGTAGAAGCTAGCATAAAAAAGGAGCTTAGCGTGGGAGCTAGCATACACAGAAGCCTAGCGTAGAAGCTAGCATAACAAAAGGAACTTAGCGTGGAAGCTAGAATAACAAAAGGAACTTAGCGTGGAAGCTAGCATACAAAGAAGCCTAGCGTGGAAGCTAGCATACAAAGAAGCCTAGCGTGGAAGCTAGCATAACAAAAAGAGCTTAGCGTGGAAGCTAGCATACAAACAAGCCTAGCGTGGAAGCTAGCATAACAAAGAAGCCTAGCGTAGAAGCTAGCATAACAAAAGGAGCTTAGCGTGGGAGCTAGCATACAAAGAAGCCTAGCGTGGAAGCTAGCATAACAAAAGGAACTTAGCGTGGAAGCTAGCATAACAAAAAGGAGCTTAGCGTGGAAGCTAGCATACAAAGAAGCCTAGCGTGGAAGCTAGCATACAAAGAAGCCTAGCGTGGAAGCTAGCATAACAAAAAGAGCTTAGCGTGGAAGCTAGCATAAAAAAAGAAGCTTAGCGTGGGAGCTAGCATAGCATACAAAGAAGCCTAGTGTGGAAGCTAGCATAACAAAAGGAGCTTAGCGCGGAAGCTAGCATACAAACAAGCCTAGCGTGGAAGCTAGCATAACAAAGAAGCCTAGCGTAGAAGCTAGCATAAAAAAGGAGCTTAGCGTGGGAGCTAGCATACAAAGAAGCCTAGCGTAGAAGCTAGCATAACAAAAGGAACTTAGCGTGGAAGCTAGAATAACAAAAGGAACTTAGCGTGGAAGCTAGCATACAAAGAAGCCTAGTGTGGAAGCTAGCATACAAAGAAGCCTAGCGTGGAAGCTAGCATAACAAAAAGAGCTTAGCGTGGAAGCTAGCATACAAACAAGCCTAGCGTGGAAGCTAGCATAACAAAGAAGCCTAGCGTAGAAGCTAGCATAACAAAAGGAGCTTAGCGTGGGAGCTAGCATACAAAGAAGCCTAGCGTGGAAGCTAGCATAACAAAAGGAGCTTAGCGTGGAAGCTAGCATAACAAAATGAACTTAGCGTGGAAGCTAGCATACAAAGAAGCCTAGCGTGGAAGCTAGCATAACAAAAGGAACTTAGCGCGGGAGCTAGCATACAAAGAAGCCTAGTGTGGAAGCTACCATAACAAAAGGAACTTAGCGTGGAACCTAGCATAACAAAAGGCGCTTAGCGCGGAAGCTAGCATACAAAGAAGCCTAGCGTGGAATCTAGCATAACAAAAGGAACTTAGCGTGGAAGCTAGCATAACAAAAGGAGCTTAGCGTGGAAGCTAGCATACAAAGAAGCCTAGCGTGGAAGCTAGCATAACAAAAAGAGAGCTTAGCGTGGAAGCTAGCATAACAAAATGAACTTAGCGCGGAAGCTAGCATACAAAGAAGCCTAGCGTGGAAGCTAGCATAACAAAAGGGACTTAGCGCGGGAGCTAGCATACAAAGAAGCCTAGTGTGGAAGCTACCATAACAAAAGGAACTTAGCGTGGAACCTAGCATAACAAAAGGCGCTTAGCGCGGAAGCTAGCATACAAAGAAGCCTAGCGTGGAATCTAGCATAACAAAAGGAACTTAGCGTGGAAGCTAGCATAACAAAAGGAGCTTAGCGTGGAAGCTAGCATACAAAGAAGCCTAGCGTGGAAGCTAGCATAACAAAAAGAGAGCTTAGCGTGGAAGCTAGCATACAAACAAGCCTAGCGTGGAAGCTAGCATAACAAAGAAGCCTAGCGTAGAAACTAGCATAACAAAAGGAGCTTAGCATGGGAGCTAGCATACAAAGAAGCCTAGCGTGGAAGCTAGCATAACAAAAGGAGCTTAGCGTGGAAGCTAGCATAACAAAAGCAGCTTAGCGTGGGAGCTAGCATACAAAGAAGCCTAGCGTGGAAGCTCGCATAACAAAAGGAGCTTAGCGTGGAAGCTAGCATAACAAAATGAACTTAGCGCGGAAGCTAGCATCCAAAGAAGCCTAGCGTGGAAGCTAGCATAACAAAAGGAACTTAGCGTGGAAGCTAGCATAACAAAAGGAGCTTAGCGTGGAAGCTAGCATACAAAGAAGCCTAGCGTGGAAGCCAACATAACAAAAGGAACTTAGCGCGGAAGCTAGCATACAAAGAAGCCTAGCGTGGAAGCTAGCATAACAAAAGGAACTTAGCGTGGAACCTAGCATAAAAAAGGAGCTTAGCGTGGGAGCTAGCATACAAAGAAGCCTAGCGTAGAAGCTAGCATAACAAAAGGAACTTAGCGTGGAAGCTAAAATAACAAAAGGAACTTAGCGTGGAAGCTAGCATACAAAGAAGCCTAGCGTGGAAGCTAGCATACAAAGAAGCCTAGCGTGGAAGCTAGCATAACAAAAAGAGCTTAGCGTGGAAGCTAGCATACAAACAAGCCTAGCGTGGAAACTAGCATAACAAAGAAGCCTAGCGTAGAAGCTAGCATAACAAAAGGAGCTTAGCGTGGGAGCTAGCATACAAAGAAGCCTAGCGTGGAAGCTAGCATAACAAAATGAACTTAGCGTGGAAGCTAGAATAACAAAAGGAACTTAGCGTGGAAGCTAGCATACAAAGAAGCCTAGCGTGGAAGCTAGCATACAAAGAAGCCTAGCGTGGAAGCTAGCATAACAAAAAGAGCTTAGCGTGGAAGCTAGCATACAAACAAGCCTAGCGTGGAAGCTAGCATAACAAAGAAGCCTAGCGTAGAAGCTAGCATAACAAAAGGAGCTTAGCGTGGGAGCTAGCATACAAAGAAGCCTAGCGTGGAAGCTAGCATAACAAAAGGAACTTAGCGTGGAAGCTAGCATAACAAAAGGAGCTTAGCGTGGAAGCTAGCATACAAAGAAGCCTAGCGTAGAAGCTAGCATACAAAGAAGCCTAGCATGGAAGCTAGCATAACAAAAAGAGCTTAGCGTGGAAGCTAGCATAACAAAAGGAGCTTAGCGTGGGAGCTAGCATAGCATACAAAGAAGCCTAGTGTGGAAGCTAGCATAACAAAAAGAGCTTAGCATGGGAGCTAGGATACAAAGAAGCCTAGTGTGAAAGCTAGGGGGTCGCAGCTTGCTGCAAGGTTAGTTCCCCCGGGATGCAGACGGACCACTCCGGACAGGACGTGCAGGTAGGAACATGATTTATTCTTAGAAATCAAACAAGTACCAAAAACAGAAAACAAGCCGGAGGAAAAACGTGGCGATCGCACTGGAACGCTAGGGCTACCACTTAGCATAGGCTAGAAAACAAGGAATACTCACGTAACAGTAGCATGAAGCAAACAAAGAAGCCAGGCCGACTAAATAATGCCTCTGATTTGTCATGACGAGGGATTTTTCGCAGCTTACTGCGAGGCTTGTTCTCCCGGGATGCAATCGGACTATACTGGACAAGGTTTGAAGGTAGGAACATTATTTAATTATTCAAACTCAAAGTACTACAAAAAGCGCTCAGGGCGAAGGCACAGCTTAACGCAGGTGACAAAAGCTAAGACTTAGCATAAACTATGGACATGAAACATGAAACTAAGAACATGGAAAAACTCACTAAACTGTGGCTTGAAACAAATAGCAAGAACTATGGACATGAAACAAAAAGACTTAATGGACACGGCATGAATCGAACAATAGCAAGAAAAGTCAAAACAGAGCAATGTCGCCAGGACGACTAACTGGCAAAACAGGCTTAAATAATAGTCTCTGATTAGGGCAGGTGCGTGATCCGAACACATGAGGCAGGTGGAACTAATGAGTCGCCATGGAAACTAAAACAAACAAGGGTGCACAAAAACAGGAACTAGTAGAATCCAAAACCAACAGAACATAACTAAACAAAACATGATCTGGACTTCGGATCATGACATGATTAGAGCTCGGGAAACAAGTGAGCGTCACGAACACCAATCAGAGGCAGGTGAAAATAATAAGCAACAAACTCAAGGGTGCACAAAACAGGAACTGAGGGAGTCCAAAACTAACAGAAAAATAACAAAACGGATCATAACAGGGACCCCATTTTTGAAAATTCCTCGTGCCAACACTGATGGAGTATTTGGTATGGCCTGCAGGCCGGTTCTAATACTAATCAAATATCATCCCGGGGGCCATAAATCATTAATTCGCGGGCCAGATCTGGCCCATGGGCCTTGACTTTGATACATAGGCTCTAGCGAGTAAAACCTTTTGAACATGAAGGGTCTTCTTACTTGCTGACAGTGTTACTGCGGGCATATGCTGACAGCAGTACATAGTAATTGAACAACGTATATTCTTTTCATTTCCCACAAGGGTTTGTCGGTTTCTGCATGGTTTTTTTAATCAATATTTCAACAGTAGACAGACAGATGTGTTCACAGCAGGTGTAAGAGTGGGACAAACAGGCATTATTTTTGCCCTACATACACACAGGATACACATGCAACTACACTCTTGTCAGGCTTTTGAAGCTCAGGACCACATACTCCAAATAATAACTGTTAATAATTGAGAGGTTTGCTGAATATAGCACAGGGTACAAAAAGACACGACAAACATTTGGGTTGTGTAAACAAAAATGGCCCAAAAAATGTGTTACCATTGTAAGAATTGGAAATTGCGAGGAAATTGTAAGAATTCACAAAGGCTTCAACTAACCAGTCCCTCTACGAATTCGACATTGCGATCACAACAATTTAGCCAATTTCTGCACTTTTCCGCATCCTTACTCGAGCAATTTGTCCAGTGTCCTCCTGTCCCTCAATGACACACAAAAGCCTCCAAATAAACCTTGGCCTTGTGGTTAGAGCAGGGGTGCTCATTACGTCGATCGCGATCTACCGGTCGATCTCGGAGGGTGTGTCAGTCGATCACCAGCCAGGCATTAAAAAAATAGTCCTAAAAATGAGCGATCATAAATCTTCACTATGACGTCACTTTCGTCACTTGATTGACATTCACGGCACCCGAGGGTCTTCTGAGATGACGCTGGCTGCTGTCAGCTCATTAAAATTACCGACTGGAAGGCGAGAAACACTTTATTTCAACAGACTCTGGCGCCGTACCTGTCGTCAAAACTCCAAAGACCGACTGCACAGTTGCACGATAAAAGCTCTGCTTCATTCTGCCTGCGCTACCAAAATAAGAGTCTCAGAAAGCTGGCGTGCACAAGCTAGCAAGCTACGGAGTTTGCCGACAATGTATTTCTTGTAAAGTGTATACAAAGGAGTACGGAAGCTGGACAAATAAGATGCCAAAAACCAACCACTTTCATGTGGTATTGGACAGAAAGGAGGACTTTTTTTCTCCTCCATTCGAAAATGCGGACCTTATCAGCACCATTGTCTGATTCCAATCAATGCAAGTCATCAGAATCAGGTAATACACCAACTTATATTCTTGTCTTCATGAAAGAAAGGAATCTATATGTTTTAAACATGCTTGTATTATCTTTAACCACCTTTAACTTGTTAACAATATTAACTATATGTGTTAAACATGCTTGTATTATCTTTAAACACCTTTAACTTTTTAACAATATTAACTATATGTATTAAACATACTTGTATTATCATTAAACACCTTTAAGTTGTTAACAATATTAACTATATGTGTTAAACATGCTTGTATTATCTTTAACCACCTTTAAGTTGTTAACAATATTAACTATGTGTTAAACATGCTTGCATTATCTTTAAACACCTTTAACTTTTTAACAATATTAACTATATGTATTAAACATACTTGTATTATCATTAAACACCTTTAATGTATTAACAATATTAACTATATGTGTTAAACATGCTTGCATTATCATTAAACACCTTTAACTTGTTAACAAAAACATATATTTCATAAATAAGTAAATATAAATTATATATATGAATGAGGTAGATCCCCACGACTTGATCAATTGAAAAGTAGCTCGCCTGCAGAAAAAGTGTGAGCACCCCTGGGTTAGAGTGTCCGCCCTGAGATCGGTAGGTAGTGACTTCAAACCCCCGGCTGAGTCAAACCAAAGACTATAAAAATGGGACCCATTACCTCCCTGCTTGGCACTCAGCATCAAGGGTTGGAATTGGGGGTTAAATCACCAAAAATGATTCCCGGGCATGGCCGCTGCTGCTGCTCACTTCTCCCCTCACCTTCCCAGGGGGTGATCAAAGGTGATGGGTCAAATGCAGGGAATAATTTCACCACACCTCGTGTGTGTGTGACTATCATGGGTACTTTAACTTTAATAGTTCCTTTGTAGTGGATTGTCCGAAGCTTAAACAGCAACAAAAGTGAGTTTAGTACAAAAAGGTTTATTTACCCAAAGTCAAAAAGTACAAAGTTGGATTGAGTTGCCCGTGCAGACAGACAAACGTCCTCCGGAGGACACACGAATCAAGCAATCACACATAGCCCTTGTCTTTTGGCCATTTTATCTGTTTCCTTGGGTCCTGTTGTTTTCGACCTGTTTGTTCTGCAACATCCTTGAATCCCTTAGTCATAACAAACAATCAAAACATTTTGTAGAATGGTCAGACCGACTCCATATTCAACTTTTGCCTACATCTGGTCCTATGGTGGTTTAGAATAGACGAGAAATGAAACGAGCAGACATTCTTGACGGACACGAAATATAGTTCAAAAGTCAGAAATTCCACTCCATCTTTCTTTCCGGATCAGTTTGTCAATTTGATTTAAGTCCCTTTTGCTGGTGCTGCTCCCCCAACAAACCACTGCAAAGTACAGGGCACTGGCCACAACAGACTGAAAAAAAAAGATCTCCAACAGCTTGCTGCACACATTGAAGCAATGTTTTTCAACCACAGTGGTGTGCCGTGGGAGATTATCTAGTTTCACCTATTTGGGTTAAAAATATTTTTTGCAAACCAGTAATTATAGTCTGCAAATGATGTGTTGTTGTTGAGTGTCGGCAGAGTAACCGTGTAATACTCTTCTATATCAGTAGGAGGCAGCCGGTAGCTGATTTCTTTGTAGATGTCGGAAACAGCGGGAGGCAGGGTGCAGGTAAAAAAGGTGTCTAATGCTTAAGCCAAAAAATAAACAAAAGGTGAGTGCCCCTAAGAAAAGGCATTTAAGCTTAGGTAAGGCTGTGCAGAACGAAACTAAAACTGAACTGGCTACAAAGTAAAAAAACAGAATGCTGGACGACAGCAAAGACTGTGGAGCAAAGACGGCGTCCACAATCAACAATATCCCCACAAAGAAGGATAAAAATAACTGAAATATTATTGATTGCTAAAACAAAGTAGATGCGGGAAATATCGCTGAAAGGAAGACATGAAACTGCTACAGGAAAATACCAAAAAAAGAGAAAAAGCCACCAAAATAGGAGAGCAAGACAAGAACTAAAACACTACACACAGGAAAACAGCAAAAACCTCAAAAAAAAGTCAGGGGGTGATGTGACAGGTGGTGACAGTACACCTACTTTGAGACAAGAGCTATATTGATGCAAGCTTGGTGATGGTTTAAAGTCTAATCCAACAATTGCGACAACGACTTTTTACTGTCTACTGAGTTTTGTTTTTTAATGATTTCTGCCTCCGCATTTTTTCAACGCAAAAAATGTGCCTTGGCTCAAAAAAGGTTGAAAAACACCGCATTAAAAGACCTAAGCTTTGATGAGGTGGCCACTTGTCCAGGGTGTACCCCGCCTTCCGCCCGAATGCAGCTGAGATAGGCTCCAGCGACCCGCTCCCCGCGACCCCAAAAGGGACAAGCAGTAGAAAATGGATGGATGGAAGCTTCCTCAGGAAAAATAGTCTGCTCATGCCCTCCTTGTATACAGCTTTGCTGTTGACTTGGACTGCTCTTCCGTCCTCATGTGTGTCATCATTTCGATATGTTTTTACCAGAGATATTATCGGCCGATGAATGCTTTAAAATGTAATATCGGAAATTATCGGTATCGGTTTCAAAAAGTAAAATTCATGATTTTTTAAAAAGTCGCTGTACGGAGTGGTACACGGACGTAGGGAGAAGTACAGAGCACTAATACTGTACATCTTAAGGGCACTGCCCAATCACATAATATCCACTGCTTTTCACACACAGAAGTGAATGCAAGTCATACTTGGTCAACAGCTATACAGGTCACAGTGAGGGTGGCCGTATAAACAACTTTAACACTGTTACAAATATGCGCCACACCATGAACCCACACCAAACAAGAATGACAAACACATTTCGGGAGAACAGCCAGAACAAATACCCAGAACACCTTGCAGCACTAACTCTTCTGGGACACTACAATATACTTCCTACCCCCACACCCCCAAACCCCGCCCACCTCAACCTCCTCATGCTCCTTGTTACATTGTTTAATGCATCGGGGCATCACAACAAAATTAGGCATAATAATGTGTTAATTCCACGACTGTATACATCGGTATCAATTGATATCGGAATCGGTAATTAAGAGTTGGACAATATCGGAATATCGGCAAAAAAGCCATTATCGGACATCTCTAAGAAAGACACAAAAAGATGTTTGGTTGGACCCCGCTTTTTTTTCCCACAAGGATTATAAAACATTCTTCATCTAAACGGGAATATATCAACATCCTAACAGTCGGCATCCGAGTGAGAGCAGACATAGTACAGTAACTGTTGTTTTATTATGTGTGTTGGCGCTCTTGAGGTCTTTGATGCATTGTGATATGTGTTGATAAAAACTGTGAGGTTCTTAATGTTTTTGACCTCGGGGCCCAACTTTTCCACTACGGAGGGGCCCGGGACCCCATTTAAAAAATTAACACTGAATTAGTAATCTTACTCTTGATTTTAATCATCGTCAATAATTCTATCTAACCTACTTACAGTATGATATGCAACCATAATTACAAAGATTATTATAAATATTATTATATTATATTATTAAATATTATTATATTATATTTTTTGTGGTATTGTTAAAATGCTGTTTTTAGGTGAGGGAAAATTCTAAATAGTGAAGTCACGGTCAAAGCATGGAAATATGGCACTATCTTTACGGAATGTTTACAATTAAAACACAAAAATGGTACAATTAAAGCCAATATTTCAAAATAATTCCCACCATTTTAGTAATATTTGTGTAAATGTAAATTATTCTGATCCAACCCCTATCTTAATATTGCTTACAGTGACTGTTTCTTTGATTTAAAAAAAAACCCTATAATAACAAGCCAGTCTTTTGAACAGCTCCTAAAGCTGTGGCTCCAATCAAAGAGCCATGAATCCCATTTCTATTGGGAACATTTAAGGTTACCTAACAGATCACTTGCTGTGTGTTGATAGAAATGCTCACTTGTAATGCTCGTGTTTGGCAGCTTCTGCACCTGCAGTGTTCCGGTCTTGTCGTTAGCCACATGGTGCACATGACAAGACGCTCGATGGTGATGGCTTCGAGGGAGAGCGTCTATTTTGAGGTCTTCCATTCAGAAGCATGAAGCCCACTTCTCCATGTCCCTGCTCTTAATTCCCCCTCTCTCTTCTCTCTCTAACGTCCAATTTTGCTGCAATTAGGCTTCTGATTATGGCTTTGGATGTTGAGAATATGCACGCTTACTCTGCCTCACTCCATTGTCCTCTTTCTGTGCTTGGCTCAGTATTTAGGCATATTATATTGTATACATATATAACTGTATATATATATATATATATATATATATATATATATATATATATATATATATATATATATACATATACACATTTACAAACCCCGTTTCCATATGAGTTGGGAAATTGTGTTAGATGTAAATATAAACGGAAAACAATGATTTGCAAATACTTTTCAACCCATATTCAATTGAATGCACTACAAAGACAAGATATTTGATGTTCAAACTCATAAACTTTATTTATTTTTTGCAAATAATAATTAACTTAGAATTTCATGGCTGCAACACGTGCCAAAGTAGTTGGGAAAGGGCATGTTCACCACTGTGTTACATGGCCTTTCCTTTTAACAACACTCAGTAAACGTTTGGGAACTGAGGAGACACATTTTTGAAGCTTCTCAGGTGGAATTCTTTCCCATTCTTGCTTGATGTACAGCTTAAGTTGTTCAACAGTCCGGGGGTCTCCGTTGTGGTATTTTAGGCTTCATAATGCGCCACACATTTTCAATGGTCTGGACTACAGGCAGGCCAGTCTAGTACCCGCACTCTTTTACTATGAAGCCACGTTGATGTGACACGTGGCTTGGCATTGTCTTGCTGAAATAAGCAGGGGCGTCCATGGTAACGTTGCTTGGATGGCAACATATGTTGCTCCAAAACCTGTATGTACATTTCAGCATTAATGGCACCTTCACAGATGTGTAAGTTACCCATGTCTTGGGCACTAATACACCCCCATACCATCACAGATGCTGGCTTTTCAACTTTGCGCCTATAACAATCCGGATGGTTCTCTTCCTCTTTGGTCCGGAGGACACGACGTCCACAGTTTCCAAAAACAATTTGAAATATGGACTCGTCAGACCACAGAACACTTTTCCACTTTGTATCAGTCCATCTTAGATGAGCTCAGGCCCAGCGAAGCCGACGGCGTTTCTGGGTGTTGTTGATAAACGGTTTTCGCCTTGCATAGGAGGGTTTTAACTTGCACTTACAAATGTAGCGACCAACTGTAGTTACTGACAGTGGGTTTCTGAAGTGTTCCTGAGCCCATGTGGTGATATCCTTTACACATTGATGTCGCTTGTTGATGCAGTACAGCCTGAGGGATCGAAGGTCACAGGCTTAGCTGCTTATGTGCAGTGATTTCTCCAGATTCTCTGAACCCTTTGATGATATTACGGACCGTAGATGTTGAAATCCCTAAATTCCTTGCAATAGCTGGTTGAGAAAGGTTTTTCTTAAACTGTTCAACAATTTGCTCACGCATTTGTTGACAAAGTGGTGACCCTCGCCCCATCCTTGTTTGTGAATGACTGAGCATTTCATGGAATCTACTTTTATACCCAATCATGGCACCCACCTGTTCCCAATTTGCCTGTTCACCTGTGGGATGTTCCAAATAAGTGTTTGATGAGCATTCCTCAACTTTATCAGTATTTATTGCCACCTTTCCCAACTTCTTTGTCACGTGTTGCTGGCATCAAATTCTAAAGTTAATGATTATTTGCAACAACAAAAAAATGTTTATCAGTTTGAACATCAAATATGTTGTCTTTGTAGCATATTCAACTGAATATGGCTTGAAAAGGATTTGCAAATCATTGTATTCCGTTTATATTTACATCTAACACAATTTCCCAACTCATATGGAAACGGGGTTTGTACTTATGTATATATGTATATACATACTGTATATTTATGTCCATCCATCCATTTTCTACCGCTTGTCCCTCTCTGGGTCGCTGGGGTGCTCGAGCCTATTCCAGCTGCACTCGGGCGGAAGGTGGCGTACACCCTGGACAAGTCGCCACCTCATCACAGGGCCAACACAGATAGACAGACAACATTCACACTCACATTCACACACGAGGGACCATTTAGGGTTGCCAATCAACTTATCCCCAGGTGCATGTCTTTGGAGGTGGAGGTTCCGGAGGGAACCCACGCATCCACGGGGAGAACATGCAAACTCCAGCCCGGGGATCGAACCCAGGACTTTCTTATTGTAAGGCACACACCGAGGATGTCGTTGTGGCTTGTGCAGCCCTTTGAGACACTCGTGATTTAGGGCTATATAAGTAAACATTGATTGATTGATTGACTGATGGCTGTCTTGAGTTTCCAATACTTTCTACAGCTCAATTTTGGTTTAATCTGACCACAGAACTTTCCTCCAGAAGGTCTTATCTTCGTCCATGTGATGTCAGATGAAACAAAAATTGAGCTGTTTGGCCACAGTACCCAGCAATATGTTTGGAGGAGAAAAGGTGAGGCCTTTAATCCCAGGAACACCATTCCTACCGTCAAGCATGGTGGTGGTAGTATTATGCTCTGGGCCTGTTTTGCTGCCAATGGAACTGGTGCTTTACAGAGAGTAAATGGGACAATGAAAAAGGAGAATTACCTCCAAATTCTTCAGGACAATCTAAACTCATCAGCCCGGAGGTTGGGTCTTGGGCGCAGTTGGATGTTCCAACAAGACAATGACCCCAAACACACGTCAAAAGTGGTAAAGGAATGGCTAAATCAGGCTAGAATGAAGGTTTTAGAATTGCCTTCCCAAAGTCCCGACTTAAACGTGTGGACAATACTGAAGAAACAAGTCCGTGTCAGAACACCAACAAATTTAGCTGAACTGCACCAATTTTGTCAAGAGGAGTGGTCAAAAATTCAATCAGACGCTTGCCAGAAGCTTGTGGATGGCTACCAAAAGCGCCTTATTGCAGTAAAACTTGCCAAGGGACATGTAAGCAAATATTAAAGGCCTACTGAAATGCGGTTTTCTTATTTAAACGGGGATAGCAGGTCCATTCTATGTGTCATACTTGATCATTTCGCGATATTGCCATATTTTTGCTGAAAGGATTTAGTAGAGAACATCGACGATAAAGTTCGCAACTTTTGGTCGCTGATAAAAAAGCCTTGCCTGTACCGGAAGTAGCAGACGAGTAGCGTGATGTCACAGGTTGTGGAGCTCCTCACATCTGCACATTGTTTACAATCATGGCCACCAGCAGCGAGAGCGATTCGGACCGAGAAAGCGACGATTTCCCCATTAATTTGAGCGAGGATGAAAGATTTGTGGATGAGGAAAGTGAGAGTGAAGGACTAGAGGGCAGTGGGAGCGATTCAGATAGGGAAGATGCTGTGAGAGGATATTCAGCTGGGAATGACTAAAACAGTAAATAAACACAAGACATATATATACTCTATTAGTCACAACACAACCAGGCTTATATTTAATATGCCACAAATTAATCCCGCATAACAAACACCTCCCCCCTCCTGTCCATATAACCCGCCAATACAACTCAAACACCTGCACAACACACTCAATCCCACAGCCCAAAGTACCGTTCACCTCCCCAAAGTTCATACAGCACATATTTCCCCAAAGTCCCCAAAGTTACGTACGTGACATGCACATAGCGGCACGCACGTACGGGCAAGCGATCAAATGTTTGGAAGCCGCAGCTGCATGTGTACTCACGGTACCGCGTCTGCGCATCCAACTCAAAGTCCTCCTGGTAAGAGTCTCTGTTGTCCCAGTTCTCCACAGGCCAATGGTAAAGCTTGACTGTCATCTTCCGGGAATGTAAACAATGAAACACCGGCTGTGTTATCCGGCACAACAGTCAGGGGGTGCATTCTACGGCAGGGGTGCGTTATCCGGCACAACACCTGCCGCAATACACCGCTTCCCACCTACAGCTTTCTTCTTTGCTGTCTCCATTGTTCATTGAACACATTGCAAAAGATTCACCAACACAGATGTACAGAATACTGTGGAATTTTGCGATGAAAACGGACGACTTAATAGCTGGCCACCATGCTGTCCCAAAACGTCCTCTACAATCCGTGACGTCACGCGCAGGCGTCATCATACTGGCATGTGTTGCAATGTTAAGATTTCATCATTGATATATAAACTATCAGACTGCGTGTTCGGTAGTAGTGGGTTTCAGTAGGCCTTTAACATTGCTGTATGTATACTTTTGACCCAGCAGATTTGCTCACATTTTCAGTAGACCCATAATAAATTCATAAAAGAACCAAACTTCATGAATGTTTTTTGTGACCAACAAGTATCCAGTTCTTTTTGATCCTTAGCCATTCACTTTGTTCACAGGCTCATGCATGAACTACAATGTTGCCATTGTCATCCGGTGATGACATACAGTACAACCAATGTGCATGCAAAGGAAATGCACTGGTGGATGAATGGATGGTGGACAGATGGATTGGTGGATGTGAACATGAGTTGGCTGATGAGTGGGCTTTAAAGTATGTCTATGAGTGTTTATGCACGGGCCTGAGGGGGGCGTGGGTAAGCGCAATACCCAGAGCGCGACAGTGCATGAGTGGAGACACATCCAAGGTTGTGTAGCCTTCGAGCACCAGGGCACTTCTATTCACTTTCAACTCACGTACACAGGAAACTTGAACAAATGTTCCCTCTCATATTAGGCTGATTACAGATGGTCCTGTGTCCCATGTTTCGTGGTTAAGTACGCAATCCCCCAAAAATGATGTACTGTACGAAAAATAACTAGTTACATACGTCAGTGTTTTTCAACCTTTTCTGAGCCAAGGCACATTTTATTCATTGAAAAAATCCCGAAGCACACAACCAGCAGAAATCATTGAAAAATGAAACTCAGCAACCGATATTGACAGTAAAAGTAGTTTTCGCAATTGTTGGATATGACTTTAAAGCATAACCAAGCATGCATCAATATAGCTCTTGTCTCAAAGTAGGTGTACTGTCACCACCTGTCACATCACCCCCTGACTTATTTTGAGGTTTTTGACGTTTTCCTGTGTCGTGTTTTAGTTCTTGTTTTGCGCTCCTGTTTTGGTGGCTTTTCCTGTTTTGTTGGTATTTTCCTGTAGCAGTTTAATATCTTCCTTGAACGCTATCCCCCCCGCACCTGCTTTGTTTTGGCAATCAAGACTATATAAGTTGTGTGGATGCTATCCTTCTTTGTGGGGACATTGTTGATTGTCATGTTGTCATACTTTGTGCTCCAAGCGCTGTAAGGCTTTGCTGTCGTCCAGCATTCTGTTTTTGTTTACTTTGTAGCCAGTTCAGTTTTAGTTTTGTTTTGCATAGCCTTCCCTAAGCTTCAATGCCTTTTCTTAGCAGCACTCGCCTTTTGTTTATTTTTGGTATAAGCTAGAGATTTCCTATAATATCGGACTGCTTTAAAATGCTTTAAAATGTAATATCAGAAATTATCGGTATCGGTTTGAAACAGTAAAATGTATGACTTTTTAAAACGCCGCTGTACAGAGTGGTACACGGACGTAGGGAGAAGTACAGAGCAGTTGCGTCTCCCAGTCATACTTGCCAACCCTCCCGATTTTCTACCGAATTTCAGTGCCCCTCCCGAAAATCTCCCGGGGCAACCATTCTCCCGGATTTCTCCCGATTTCCAACCAGACAACAATATTGGGGCCGTGCCTTAAAGGCACTGCCTTTGCGTGCCGGCCCAATCACATAATATGTACGGCTTTTCACACACACAAGTGAATGCAAAGCCTACTTGGTCAACAGCCCTACAGGTCACACTGAGGGTGGCCGTATAAACAACTTTAACACTGTTACAAATATGCGCCACACTGTGAACCCACACCAAACAAGAATGACAAACACATTTCGGGAGAACATCCGCACCGTAACACAACATAAACACAACAGAACAAATAACCCCTTGCAGCACTAACTCTTCCAGGACGCTACAATATACACCCCCCCGCCCCACCTCAACCTCCTCATGCTTTCTTAGGGAGAGCATGTCCTAAATTCCAAGCTGCTGTTTTGAGGCATGTTAAAAAAAATAATGCACTTTGTGACTTCAATAATAAATATGGCAGTGCCATGTTGGCATTTTTTTCCATAACTTGAGTTGATTTATTTTGGAAAACCTTGTTACATTGTTTAATGCATCCAGCGGGGCATCACAACAAAATTAGGCATAATAATGTGTTAATTCCACGACTCTATATATCGGTATCAGTTGATATCGGAGTCGGTAATTAAGAGTTAGACAATATCGGAATATCGGATATCGACAAAAAAGCCATTATCGGACATCTCTAAGAAAGACACAAAAAGATGTTTGGTTGGACCCCGCTTTTTTTTTCACAAGGATTATAAAACATTCTTCATCTAAACAGGAATATATCAACATCCTAACATTCGGCATCCTAGTGAGAGCAGACATAGTACATTAAGTGTTGTTTTATTATGTGTGTTGGCGCTCATGAGGTCTTTAATGCATTGTGATATGTTTTGATAAAAACTGTGAGGTTCTTAATGTTTTTGACCTCGGGGCCCAACTTTTCCACTACGGAGGGGCCCGGGACCCCATTTAAAAAAAATTAACAGTGAATTAGTAATCTTACTCTTGATGTTAATCATCGTCAATAATTCTATCTAACCTACTTACAGTTCCACAGGATAAACCGTGTTGTATGATATGAAACAATAATTACAAAGATTATTTCAAATATTGATATATTATATTATAAAATATTATTATATTATATTTTTTGTGGTATTGTTAAAATGCTGTTGCGATGGAAAGTTTTTAGGTGAGGGAAAATTCAAAATAGTGAAGTCATATATTTGTATTATTAGGTCCATCAGTGCTAAATATTATAAACTTATCACTTTCCTCTGGCACTGTTCCCCTAGCATTCAAGAAAGCGGTTATTCATCCTCTGCTCAAAAGACCTAACCTTGATCCTGACCTCATGGTAAACTACCGACCGGTGTCCCACCTTCCCTTTATTTCGAAAATCCTCGAAAAAATTGTCGCACAGCAGCTAAATGAACACTTAGTGTCTAACAATCTCTGTGAACCTTTTCAATCCGGTTTCAGGGCAAATCACTCTACGGAGACAGCCCTCGCAAAAATGACTAATGATCTACTGCTAACGATGGATTCTGATGCGTCATCTATGTTGCTGCTTCTTGATCTTAGCGCTGCTTTCGATACCGTCGATCATAATATTTTATTAGAGCGTATCAAAACACGTATTGGTATGTCAGACTTAGCTTTGTCGTGGTTTAACTCTTATCTTACTGACAGGATGCAATGCGTCTCCCATAATAATGTGACCTCGGACTATGTTAAGGTAACGTGCGGAGTTCCTCAGGGTTCGGTTCTTGGCCCTGCACTCTTTAGTATTTACATGCTGCCGCTAGGCGACATCATACGCAAATACGGTGTTAGCTTTCATTGTTATGCTGATGACAGCCAACTCTACATGCCCCTAAAGCTGACCAACACGCCGGATTGTAGTCAGCTGGAGGCGTGTCTTAATGAAATTAAACAATGGATGTCCGCTAACTTCTTGCAACTCAACGCCAAGAAAACGGAAATGCTGATTATCGGTCCTGCTAAACACCGACATTTATTTAAAAATACCACCTTAACATTTGACAACCAAACAATTACACAAGGCGAATCAGTAAAGAATCTGGGTATTATCTTCCACCCAACTCTCTCCTTTGAATCACACATTAAGAGTGTTACTAAAACGGCCTTCTTTCATCTCCGTAATATCGCTAAAATTCGTTCTATTTTATCCACTAGCGACGCTGAGATCATTATTCATGCGTTCGTTACGTCTCGTCTCGACTACTGTAACGTATTATTTTCGGGTCTCCCTATGTCTAGCATTAAAAAATTACAGTTGGTACAAAATGCGGCTGCTAGACTTTTGACAAGAACAAGAAAGTTTGATCATATTACGCCTATACTGGCTCACCTGCACTGGCTTCCTGTGCACTTAAGAAGTGACTTTAAGGTTTTACTACTTACGTATAAAATACTACACGGTCTAGCTCCGTCCTATCTTGTCGATTGCATTGTACCATATGTCCCGGCAAGAAATCTGCGTTCAAAGAACTCCGGCTTATTAGTGATTCCCAGAGCCCAAAAAAAGTCTGCGGGCTATAGAGCGTTTTCTATTGGGGCTCCAGTACTATGGAATGCCCTCCCGGTAACAATTAGAGATGCTACCTCAGTAGAAGCATTTAAGTCCCATCTTAAAACTCATTTGTATACTCTAGCCTTTAAATAGCCCCCCTGTTAGACCAGTTGATCTGCCGTTTCTTTTCTTTTCTCCTCTGCTCCCCTTTTCCTTGAGGGGGGGGGGGGGGGGGGGGCACAGGTCCGGTGGCCATGGATGAAGTGCTGGCTATCCAGAGTCGGGACCCGGGGTGGACCGCTCGCCTGTGCATCGGCTGGGAACATCTCTGCGCTGCTGACCCGTCTCCGCTCGGGATGGTGTCCTGCTGGCCCCACTATGGACTGGACTCTTACTATTATGTTGGATCCACTATGGACTGGACTCTCACAATATTATGTCAGACCCACTCGACATCCATTGCTTTCGGTCTCCCCTAGAGGGGGGGGGTTACCCACATATGCGGTCCTCTCCAAGGTTTCTCATAGTCATTCACATCGACGTCCCACTGGGGTGAGTTTTTCCTTGCCCGTATGTGGGCTTTGTACCGAGGATGTCGTTGTGGCTTGTGCAGCCCTTTGAGACACTTGTGATTTAGGGCTATATAAATAAAGATTGATTGATTGATTGAAAGCATGGAAATATGGCACTATCTTTACGGAATGTTTACAATGAAAACACAAAAATGGTACGATTAAAGCCAATATTTCAAAATAATTCCCACCATTTTAGTAATTTGTGTGTAAATGTAAACTATTCTGATCCAACAAAATTAGGCATAATAATGTGTTAATTCCACGACTGTATACATCGGTATCGGTTGATATCGGAATCGGTAATTAAGAGTTGTACAATATCGGAATATCAGATACTGGCAAATTGGCCTGCCAAACCATTCTCCACAGTATGTCCATCTTTCTGACTAAATGTATTCATTCTTCCCATTTGAACAGAAACAAATGCATGTAAACTATGCAATTGCATACACTATATTGCCAAAAGTATTTGGCCACCTGCCTTGACTCACATATGAACTTGAAGTGTCATCCAAACTGTTCCCACAGGGTTGGGAGTGTGGAATTGTCCAAAATGTTTTGGTATCCTGGAGCATTCAAAGTTCATTTCACTGGAACTAAGGGGCCAAGCCCAACTCCTGAAAAACTACCCTACACCATAATTCCTCCTCCACCAAATTTCACACTTGGCACAAAGCCGACAGCTGACTTTGGAATATTTAGGAGCGAGTAAATTTCACGACTGGATTTGTTGCACAGGTGGCATCCTATGACAGTTCCACGCTGGAACTGGACGGCTCTACGGTTTTTCACACACACAAGTGAATGCAAAGCATACTTGGTCAACAGCCCTACAGGTCACACTGAGGGTGGCCATATAAACAACTTTAACACTGTTACAAATATGCGCCACACTGTGAACCCACACCAAACAAGAATGACAAACACATTTCGGGAGAACATCCGCACCGTAACACAACATAAACACAACAGAACAAATACCCAGAACCCCTTGCAGCACTAACTCTTCCGGGACGCTACAATATACACCCCCCCCCTCCCCCCACCTCAACCTCCTCATGCTCTCTCAGGGAGAGCATGTCCCTAATTCCAAGCTGCTGTTTTGAGGCATGTTAAAAAAAAATAATGCACTTTGTGACTTCAATAATAAATATGGCAGTGCCATGTTGGCATTTTTTTCCATAACTTGAGTTGATTTATTTTGGGTCTAGCATAATATTGTGAAAGTCCAGTCCATAGTGGATCTAACATAATAGTGAGAGTCCAGTCCATAGTGGATCTAACATAATAGTGAGAGTCCAGTCCATAGTGGATCTAACATAATAGTGAGAGTCCAGTCCATAGTGGATCTAACATAATAGTGAGAGTCCAGTCCATAGTGGATCTAACATAATAGTGAGAGTCCAGTCCATAGTGGATCTAACATAATAGTGAGAGTCCAGTCCATAGTGGATCTAACATAATAGTGTGAGAGCCCAGTCCATAGTGGATCTAACATGATAGTGAGAGTCCAGTCCATAGTGGATCTAACATAATAGTGTGAGAGTCGAGTCCATAGTGGATCTAACATAATAGTGAAAGTCCAGTCCATAGTGGATCTAACATAATAGTGTGAGAGTCGAGTCCATAGTGGATCTAACATAATAGTGAAAGTCCAGTCCATAGTGGATCTAACATAGTAGTGTGAGAGTCCAGTCCATAGTGGATCTACCATAATAGTGAGAGTCCAGTCCATAGTGGATCTACCATAATAGTGTGAGAGTCCAGTCCATAGTGGATCTAACATAATAGTGAGAGTCCAGTCCATAGTGGATCTAACATAATAGTGTGAGAGTCCAGTCCATAGTGGATCTAACATAATAGTGAGAGTCCAGTCCATAGTGGATCTAACATAATAGTGTGAGAGTCTAGTCCATAGTGGATCTAACATAATAGTGAGAGTCCAGTCCATAGTGGATCTAACATAATAGTGAAAGTCCAGTCCATAGTGGATCTAACATAATACTGTGAGAGTCCAGTCCATAGTGGATTTAACATAATAGTGAAAGTCCAGTCCATAGTGGATCTAACATAATACTGTGAGAGTCCAGTCCATAGTGGATCTAATATAATACTGTGAGAGTCCAGTCCATAGTGGATCTAACATAATAGTGAGAGTCCAGTCCATAGTGGATCTAACATAGTAGTGTGAGAGTCCAGTCCATAGTGGATCTACCATAATAGTGAGAGTCCAGTCCATAGTGGATCTAACATAATAGTGTGAGAGTCCAGTCCATAGTGGATCTAACAAAATAGTGAGAGTCCAGTCCATAGTGGATCTAACATAATAGAGAGACCAGTCCATAGTGGATCTAACATAATAGTGAGAGTCCAGTCCATAGTGGGTCTAACATAATAGTGAGAGTCCAGTCCATAGTGGATCTAACATAATAGTGTGAGAGTCCAGTCCATAGTGGATCTAACATAATAGTGTGAGAGTCCAGTCCATAGTGGATCTAACATAATAGTGAGAGTCCAGTCCATAGTGGATTTAACATAATAGTGAAAGTCCAGTCCATAGTGGATCTAACATAATACTGTGAGAGTCCAGTCCATAGTGGATCTAACATAATACTGTGAGAGTCCAGTCCATAGTGGATCTAACATAATAGTGAGAATCCAGTCCATAGTGGGGCCAGCAGGAAACCATCCTGAGCGGAGACGGGTCAGCAGCGCAGAGATGTCCCCAACGGATGCACAGGCGAGTGGTCCACCCCGGGTCCCGATTCTGGACAGCCAAATACTGTATCTATTTTCCCCACTGTACTCATTGCTGTTACACAAGCAATCGTGTCCCCCCCCTCTCTCAGTAAGCTGTGGAGTCCCCCAAGGCAGTATATTAGGGCCTTTACTGTTCCTTTAATAAACATAAACGACATGTCATCAGCATGCGACTATGAATTGTTCTTGTTTGCGGATGACTCGGCCTTGCTGGTATCAGACAAGGACAAGTCACAGGTGGAGAAAATCCTCAGTGCTGAACTCTGTAGAACTTGCACCTGGCTCGCTGACAACAAGCTATCCATACACTTGGGTAAGACGGAATCCATCCTGTTTGGGTCCCACATCAACCTTAAAGGGGAACATTATCACCAGACCTATGTAAGCGTCAATATATACCTTGATGTTGCAGAAAAAAGACCATATATTTTTTAAACCGATTTCCGAACTCTAAATGGGTGAATTTTGGCGAATTAAACGCCTTTCTAATATTCGCTCTCGGAGCGATGACGTCACATCGGGAAGCAATCCGCCATTTTCTCAAACACCGAGTCAAATCAGCTCTGTTATTTTCCGTTTTTTCGACTGTTTTCCGTACCTTGGAGACATCATGCCTCGTCGGTGTGTTGTCGGAGGGTGTAACAACACCAACAAGGACGGATTCAAGTTGCACCAGTGGCCCAAAGATGCGAAAGTGGCAAGAAATTGGACGTTTGTTCCGCACACTTTACCGACGAAAGCTATGCTACGACAGAGATGGCAAGAATGTGTGGATATCCTGCGACACTCAAAGCAGATGCATTTCCAACCATAAAGTCAAAGAAATCTGCCGCCAGACCCCCATTGAATCTGCCGGAGTGTGTGAGCAATTCAGGGACAAAGGACCTCGGTAGCACGGCAAGCAATGGCGGCAGTTTGTTCCCGCAGACAAGCGAGCTAAACCCCCTGGATGTCTTGGCTCACACCGTCCCTTATGCCACCGAAGATGATCAAGAGAAGAATATCCACCCTAGCTTCCCTGGCCTGCTGACATGAGGGTATGTCTACAGAATATATTAATTGATGAAAATTGGTCTGTCTGCACTCTCAAAGTGCATGTTGTTGCCAAATGTATTTCATATGCTGTAAACCTAGTTCATAGTTGTTAGTTTCCTTTAATGCCAAACAAACACATACCAATCGTTGGTTAGAAGGCGATCGCCGAATTCGTCCTTGCTTTCTCCCGTGTCATTTTCGTCGGTTTCGCTTGCATACGGTTCAAACCGATATGGCTCAATAGCTTCAGTTTCTTCTTCAATTTCGTTTTCGCTACCTGCCTCCACACTACATCCATCCGTTTGAATACATGCGTAATCTGTTGAATCGCTGAAGCCGCTGAAATCCGAGTCTGAATCCGAGCTAATGTCGCTATAGCTTGCTGTTCTTTCCGCCATGTTTGTTTGTGTTGGCTTCACTATGTGACGTCACAGGAAAATGGACGGGTGTATATAACGATGGTTAAAATCAGGCACTTTGAAGCTTTTTTTTAGGGATATTGCGTGATGAGTAAAATTTTGAAAAAAACTTCGAAAAATATAATAAGCCACTGGGAACTGATTTTTAATGGTTTTAACAATTCTGAAATTGTGATAATGTTCCCCTTTAAGAAAGTCAATGACTTCACTATAAAAGTGGGTGACATTGTTATCACCAGGAAAGATGAGGTCACCTACCTAGGTTCCATTCTAGAGGCTTATCTTTCCTGTGATAAAATGGCAACCAAGGTAATCAAAAAGGTCAATCAAGGAACGAGATTTCTCTATAGGTCAACAAAAGCACCATGAAGATTCTAGCGGGAACTCTCATTCAACCCTTTTTCGATTACGCATGCACCTCCTGGTACCCTAGCACCTCCAAATCCCTCAAATCTAGACTCCAAACATCCCAGAACAAGCTCGTCAGATTACTTCTAGACCTCCACCCCAGATCACACCTCACTCCTACCCACTTCTCCAAAGTGGGCTGGCTCAGGGTGGAGGACAGAGTAAAACAACTTGCACTGAGCCTAGTCTATAAAATCCGCTACACCTCCCTGATACCGAAGTACATGTCAAACTACTTCCTTAAATGACCGCCATAACCACAACACCAGGGGGAGCTCCACTATCCACGTTAAACCCAGATTCCGATCTAACAAAGGTCTTAACTCATTTTCTTTCTATGCCACATCAATGTGGAATGCTCTCCCAACAGGTGTAAAAGAAAGGGCATCTCTATCCTCCTTCAAAACCGCAATAAAAGTACACCTCCAGGCAACTTCAACCCTAACCTGGATTGTAAATAATCAAATGTAAACAATCAATGGTAAATACTTTTTCTTATGCTTGCTGATCTCTCTCTCTATATCCACTACTTGCTGTAAATATCCTACCAAGTCAGACCTACACGGTTTCAATGTCCATTTCTCTGATGATACAATTGTTGATGACTGAAGTGATGATAACAACCAAACCTAGCCCTCTCACCTCCACATCCCACACCCCAGATTGTAAATAATGTAAATAATTCAATGTATATACTCTGATGATTATATTGTGTGATGACTGTATTATGATGATAGTATATATCTGTATCATGAATCAATTTAAGTGGACCAAGACTTAAACAAGTTGAAAAACTTATTGGGGTGTTACCATTTAGTGGTCAATTGTACGGAATATGTACTTCACTCGGCAGGGTCCTTGAGGGTGCATGGGAGTTTGCCCAACCAGTCTACATGTGTTTTGTGGACTTGGAGAAGGCATTCGACCGTGTCCCTCGAAGTCCTGTGGGGAGTGCTCAGAGAGTACGGGGTATCGGACTTTCTGATTGTGGCAGTCCGCTCCCTGTATGATCAGTGCCAGAGCTTGGTCCGCATTGCCGGTAGTAAGTCGGACACGTTTCCAGTGAGGGTTGGATTCCGCCAAGGCTGCCCTTTGTCACCGATTCTGTTCATAACTTTTATGGCCAGAATTTCTAGGCGCAGTCAAGGCGTTGAGGGGATCTGGTTTGGTGGCTGCAGGATTAGGTCTCTGCTTTTTGCAGATGATGTTGTCCTGATGGCTTCATTTGGCCAGGATCTTCAGCTCTGACTGGATCTGTTCGCAACTGAGTGTGAAGCGACTGGGATGAGAATCAGCACCTCCAAGTCCGAGTCCATGGTTCTCGCCCGGAAAAGGGTGGAGTGCCATCTCCGGGTTGGGGAGGAGATCTTGCCCCAAGTGGAGGAGTTCAAGTACCTCGGAGTCTTGTTCACGAGTGAGGGAAGAGTGGATCGTGAGATCGACAGGCGGATCGGTGCGGCGTCTTCAGTAATGCGGACGCTGTATCGATCCGTTGTGGTGAAGAAGGAGCTGAGCCGGAAGGCAAAGCTCTCAATTTACCGGTCGATCTACGTTCCCATCCTCACCTATGGTCATGAGCTTTGGGTTATGACCGAAAGGACAAGATCACGGGTACAAGCGGCCGAAATGAGTTTCCTCCGCCGGGTGGCGGGGCTCTCCCTTAGAGATAGGGTGAGAAGCTCTGCCATCCGGGAGGAGCTCAAAGTAAGGCCGCTGCTCCTCCACATCGAGAGGAGCCAGATGAGGTGGTTCGGGCATCTGGTCAGGATGCCACCCGAACGCCTCCCTAGGGAGGTGTTTAGGGCACGTCCGACCGGTAGGAGGCCGCGGGGAAGACCCAGGACACGTTGGGAAGACTATGTCTCCCGGCTGGCCTGGGAACGCCTCGGGGTCCCACAGGAAGAGCTGGACGAAGTGGCTGGGGAGAGGGAAGTCTGGGCTTCCCTGCTTAGGCTGCTGCCCCCGCGACCCGACCTCGGATAAGCGGAAGAAGATGGATGGATGGATGTACTTCACTGTGCAATCTACTGATAAAAGTCTCAATCAATCCAAAAATGCAGACCATGGTTAGGAAGTGAAAGACAAACACAGCTTCCTGCTGCAAGACTCAACCGCATGGACTCTTCTTATCTAACAAATAACTTTCTCCTACCCATGATGTTCTCTATCTAAATAACAAAAACCCGTTGTGACGGAACGGTTGCAAACCACACCACTAATGAACTGCCTGATGTACAGATTTCTTCAAATTCAAAGAACAGCGAAAGAAAACCAAACAATTTAATTCATTTCATTGAACAAATTAAAATGTCTTGTAAAAAGAAAAATCCCTGCATCGTGGAAAAGTCTGACAACAGTTAAGTTTACTACTCGTCTTAGTCAATGGAATTTACCAATTTCTTCAAACCAAACCCCAGCTTCTTAAGAACGGCAGCCACCGCAACGGCACGTCGTAAAAGCTTGAATTAGTGAACTTGTTTTGAGGTTTTAAACTCATGTACCGTTACAAGTGCAATCATCCTTGACAGTTTAGTCTTGAATCATCCTCAACGCCCACAAGAACCGGAGCACTTCAGCACTCGTAAACGCGCACCACAACCCTGAGTGGGCGGGGGTTGTTACACGTGTGTGGAAAGCACGGAGCAGTCATCGACTTACATTAGTAAAGGCCTTGAAATGATGTCATTTCGTTTATTAATGCACTGAAAGATGTTCAGCTGACTGATAAGCACGGGTGAACAGCAGCTGTTCAACAGTGAAAGTTACTCATAACTACACAGAAAAACAGGCGACTTCGAAGCGGATATGCTCTGAGTCAACTTGCAACTAGGGTTGTACGGTATACCGGTGTTAGTATACAAACCCCGTTTCCATATGAGTTGGGAAATTGTGTTAGATGTAAATATAAACGGAATACAATGATTTGCAAATCCTTTTCAACCCATATTCAATTGAATGCATTACAAAGATGTTCAAACTCATAAACTTTATTTTTTTTTGCAAATAATAATTAACTTAGAATTTCATGGCTGCAACACGTGCCAAAGTAGTTGGGAAAGGGCATGTTCACCACTGTGTTACATGGCCTTTCCTTTAAACAACACTCAGTCAATGTTTGGGAACTGAGGAGACACATTTTTTAAGCTTCTCATGTAAAATTCTTTCCCATTCTTGTTTTATGTACAGCTTAAGTTGTTCAACAGTCCGGGGGTCTCCGTTGTGGTATTTTAGGCTTCATAATGCGCCACACATTTTCAATGGGAGACAGGTCTGGATTACAGGCAAGTCTAGTATCCGCACTCTTTTACTATGAAGCCACGTTGATGTAACACGTGGCTTGGCATTGTCTTGCTGAAATAAGCAGGGGCGTCCATGGTAACGTTGCTTGGATGGCAACATATGTTGCTCCAAAACCTGTATGTACCTTTCAGCATTAATGGTTGCCTTCACAGATGTGTACGTTACCCATGTCTTGGACACTAATACACCCCCATGACCCTTACCGTCAAGTTCGCCCTTACCGTCAAGTTCGCCGACGATACCACAGTGGTCGGGCTCATCTCCAGGGGTGACGAGGCTGCCTACAGAGAGGAGGTCCTGAAGCTGACGGCCTGGTCTTCGGAGAACAACCTCGCTATCAACACCAGCAAGACCAGAGAGATCATCGTCGACTTCAGGAGGAGCAGCACCGACCCTGCCCCCCTCTACATCAACGGCGAGCGTGCAGAGAGGGTCCACACCTTCAGGTACCTTGGAGTCCACATCTCTAATGACTTCTCCTGGACAGTCAACACCACATCAATCATCAAGAAGGCTCAGCAGCGGCTACACTTCCTTAGAGTCCTCGGGAAGTACAACCTGAAGCCTGACCTGCTGCTGACCTTCTACCGCTCGTCCATCGAGAGCCTGCTGACCTACTGTATTACGGTATGGTACGGCAGCTGCACTGCAGCAGACAGGGAGAGGCTGCAAAGAGTGGTCAAGACGGCTCAGAAGATCATCGGCCGCCCTCTCCCCTCTCTGACGGACATCTACACCTCCCGCTGCCTCAACAGAGCCAGTGCCATCATCAAGGACAGCACCCACCCTGGCTCTGACCTGTTCCACCTGCTGCCCTCTGGAAAGCGCTACAGGTGCATTAAAACCAAAACAAACAGGCTAAAGAACAGCTTCTTCCCCAGGGCCATAACCATCCTGAACGGACTGCCCCATTGTCCCTCATAACTGCCTTCTCTTCGGTGCAATAACCCATTCCACCAACCACCCTGTTTTTTTTTGTTTTTTTTTCATGTATATATTCATTTCACACCATATTCATTGCACTTCTACATTTTTTATATTTTTATATATTTGCACATTGTTTTTCTAGCATGCACACATCGCACTGTATGGAATGGCCTCAATCTCGTTACCTTGCGTAATGACAATAAAGCTGATTCTGATTCTGACATATGCTGGCTTTTCCACTTTGCGCCTATAGCAATCCAGATGGTTCTTTTCCTCTTTGGTCCGGAGGACACGACGTCCACAGTTTCCTGAAAACAATTTCAAATGTGGACTCGTCAGACCACAGAACACTTTCCACTTTGTATCAGTCCATCTTTGATGAGCTCAGGCCCAGCGAAGCCGACGGCATTTCTGGGTGTTGTTGATAAACGGTTTTCGCCTTGCATAGGAGAGTTTTAACTTGCACTTACAGATGTAACAACCAACTGTAGCTACTGACAGTGGGTTTCTGAAGTGTTCCTGAGCCTTTACACACTGATGTCGCTTGTTGATGCAGTACAGCCTGAGGGATGGAAGGTCACGGGCTTAGCTGCTTACGTGCAGTGATTTCTCCAGATTCTCTGAACCCTTTGATGATATTACGGACCGTAGATGGTGAAATCTCTAAATTCCTTGGAATAGCTGGTTGAGAAAGGTTTTTCTTAAACTGTTCAACAATTTGCTCACGCATTTGTTGACAAAGTGGTGACCCTCGCCCCATCCTTGTTTGTGAATGACTGAGCATTTCATGGAATCTACTTTTATACCCAATCATGGCACCCACCTGTTCCCAATTTGCCTGTTCACCTGTGGGATGTTTGATGAGCATTCCTCAACTTTATCAGTATTTATTGCCACCTTTCCCAACTTCTTTGTCACATGTTGCTGGCATCAAATTCTAAAGTTAATGTTTATCAGTTTGAACATCAAATATGTTCAACTGAATATGGGTTGAAAAGGATTTGCAAATCATTGTATTCCGTCTATATTTACATCTAACACAATTTCCCAACTCATATGGAAACGGGGTTTGTACTTTTGGCAACATAGTGTACGTCAACAGCCTCCTTAAGACCGAACTTTATATCTGCACTGGGTAAATATTCTTGCCTGACTTAGGGCTTCGCAGATAAGTCGATGGGCCGAGCCAATGAAGCAAAGGTCAGAAACCTCGCAGGGTGTATAGCAGAAGCAGATGGTTGAGGGGAAGTGTGCTTGGTATGCATTAATGTTCATCCAGGTTCTAAGAGCCAGGGACCGACAAAGATCAGGCGGCTCCTCTATCTGTGCTTTGACTGAGGCACTCCATGCATGCATAAGCAGCGCAGCCTGTTCAAAAAGTCATTATATAGTCATATTCATGAGTCAGGAGGCAGAAGCCAAGGTACAGGAGTACAGAGGCTGTAAGAATACATTCATTGGGATCAAGAAGGGGGAGATTTTTTTTGTTTTATTTAAGAATTTTTTTTTATTATGAAGTAAAGAAGAAATCTGGGCTTGAATCTCTGCTAGTGTGGAGTAGTGTTGTCCCGATACCAATATTTTGGTACTTTTCGGTACTTTTCTAAACAAAGGGGTCCACCAAAAATTGCATTATTGGCTTCATTTTAACAAAAAAATCCTGTAAAAATGGATTATTAATCTACTTGTTCATTTACTGTTAATATCTGTTCAAATGTCATAATCACTTATTCTTCTGTTGTTTGATACTTTACATTAGTTTTGGATGATACCACAAATTTGGGAATCAATCCGATACCAAGTAGTTACAGGATCATACATTGGTCAAAGTCCTCATGTGTCCAGGGACATATTTCCTGAATTTGTAAACATAATATACATTTTAAAACCCGTCTCCGCTCGGGATGGTCTCCCTGCTGGCCCCACTATGGACTGGACTCTCACTATTATGTTAGATCCACTATGAACTGGACTCTCACTATTATGTTAAATCCACTATGGACTGGACTCTCACTATTATGTTAGATCAATTATGTACTGGACTCTCACACTATTATGTTAGATCCACTATGGACTGGACTCTCACTATTATGTTGGATCCACTATGCACTGGACTCTCACTATTATGTTAGATCTACTATGGACTGGACTCTCACGATTATGTTAGATCAACTATGGACTGGACTGTTACACTATTATGTTAGATCCACTATGGACTGGACTCTCACTATTATGTTAGATCCACTATGGACTGGATTCTCACTATTATGTTAGATCCACTATGGACTGGACTCTCACACTATTATGTTAGATCCACTATGGACTGGACACTCACACTATTATGTCAGATCCACTATGGACTGGACTCTCACTATTATGTTAGATCCACTATGGACTGGACTCTCACACTATTATGTTAGATCCACTATGGACTGGACACTCACACTATTATGTCAGATCCACTATGGACTGGACTCTCACTATTATGTTAGATCCACTATGGACTGGACTCTCACACTATTATGTTAGATCCACTATGGACTGGATTCTCACTATTATGTTAGATCCACTATGGACTGGACTCTCACACTATTATGTTAGATCCACTATGGACTGGACACTCACACTATTATGTCAGATCCACTATGGACTGGACTCTCACTATTATGTTAGATCCACTATGGACTGGACTCTCACACTATTATGTTAGATCCACTATGGACTGGACACTCACACTATTATGTCAGATCCACTATGGACTGGACTCTCACTATTATGTTAGATCCACTATGGACTGGACTCTCACACTATTACGTTAGATCCACTATGGACTGGACTTTCACACTATTATGTTAGATCCACTATGGACTGGACTTTCACACTATTATGTTAGATCCACTATGGACTGGACTCTCACTATTATGTTAGATCCACTATTGACTGGACTCTCACACTATTACGTTAGATCCACTATGGACTGGACTTTCACACTATTATGTTAGATCCACTATGGACTGGACTCTCACTATTATGTCAGATCCATTATGGACTGGACTCTCACACTATTATGTTAGATCCACTATGGACTGGACTCTCACTATTATGTTAGATCCACTATGGACTGGACTCTCACACTATTACGTTAGATCCACTATGGACTGGACTTTCACACTATTATGTTAGATCCACTATGGACTGGACTCTCACACTATTACGTTAGATCCACTATGGACTGGACTTTCACACTATTATGTTAGATCCACTATGGACTGGACTCTCACTTCCTCTCCGTCACTTCCTCTCCGAACTCAGTTTGTAAACGATCAATGAGTCCATAAAAAGCTAAGAGCCGGAGATTCAAGAAATACACGGCGCACTTACCCGTGTAAAAAATTACCCAAGGAGGGGGACCTTTAACGATAGTTTAGGCTGAAATGGGGCTTAGGTTAAATAATTATTAGTTTAAGGGGTTATCCGGCTTAATGTAGTGTGGAGCATCACAATACCCCCGAACAGGTGAGACTCGGCAGAGGGCCAGCCATCGCAGTGAGAGTATGCACCAGGCGGTCAAACTACGCCAACCTGGGTGTGGTCATTGAAGGCAAGTACATCCCTAATTCTATTCTCAATCAGGTTGAGGTGTGACCACCTGCCCCAAGGCAGCTGTGTCAGGTTGGCAATCACTGTATTTGCTTAAATAGCACCTCAGTGTATGACTCATTGTGTGCAGGCTGGCTCCCTGCTGGGAAAGGTCTGCTCCCATCGGGTGGTAAGTGTGTTGCTCCACTGAATTGTAGTTTGTACATTAGTCTGTGTGATATGTTGGATTCATTGAATGCTGTGATTTATTTAACTTTGCGACTAAAATGCGACTTATACTCCAGTGCGACTTATATATATATTTTTTCCTTCTTTATTATGCATTTTCGGCCGGTGCGACTTATACTCCTTGAGCGACTTATTCTCCGAACAATACGGTACCGTAGTCATATGTTGAAGATTGAATACATGCACCTGGGGATAGGTTGACTGGCAACACTAAATTGGCCCTAGTGTGTGAATGTGAGTGTGAATGTTGTCTGTCTATCTGTGTTGGCCCTGCGATGAGGTGGCGACTTGTCCAGGGTGTACACCGCCTTCCGCCCAAGTGCAGCTGAGATAGGCTCTAGCACCAGCGGTAGAAAATGGATGGATGGATGGATGAAAATATAGTAATTTTGGAAAACAATAGGAAATAATTGTGGAAAAAATACTGTAATAATGGAGACACAACAAAACGTCCAACCCGTGTGACAAAAACATCTCCCTGGGTTTAATTGGCCTACAGAACCAAGCCCAAATCTGCCAAAAGTATTAATTCTGCATTACTGAAATATAAATCACTCAGAAAAATATTTTTTCCAAAATCCTCAGCAGTCATTAATAACAAAAGGGAAAGCAATTACAGCATTACTTGCCGCGCGATGCTACACTGGGGAAGGCCAATGTGAGGCAGATTTCTTCTGTTGGCCATGTGCCAAAGAAAAGGAAAGTGACACATGTAGTGAAAACAAGTACAGTGAAATACTCAGAAAGTGGAGAAATCAACATGAGTTGCAAGCCCTTCAAAACGCTACAACCGTCATCAAAGATTAAGATGGTGTGGAGGGGGGGCGTGGCCTGTCAGCTCTCACTGGATCGGTTCGCAGCCGAGCGTGAAGCGACTGGGATGGGAATCAGCACCTCCAAGTCAGAGTCCATGGTTCTCGCCCGGAAAAGGGCGGAGTGCCATCTCCGGGTTGGGGAGGAGATCTTGCCCCAAGTGGAGGAGTTCAAGTACCTCAGAGTCTTGTTCACGAGTGAGGGAAGAGTGGATCGTGAGATCGACAGGCGGATTGGTGCGGCGTCTTCAGTAATGCGGACGCTGTATCGATCCGTTGTGGTGAAGAAGGAGCTGAGCCGGAAGGCAAAACTCTCAATTTACCGGTCGATCTACGTTCCTGTCCTCACCTATGGTCATGAGCTTTGGGTTATGACGGAAAGGACAAGATCACTGGTACAAGCGGCCGAAATGAGTTTCCTCCGCCGGGTGGCGGGGCTCTCCCTTAGAGATAGGGTGAGAAGCTCTGTCATCCGGGGGGAGCTCAAAGTAAAGCCGCTGCTCCTCCACATCGAGAGGAGCCAGATGAGGTGGTTCGGGCATCTGGTCAGGATGCCACCCGAACGCCTCCCTAGGGAGGTGTTTCGGGCACGTCCGACCGGTAGGAGGCCACGGGGAAGACCCAGGACACGTTGGGAAGACTATGTCTCCCGGCTGGCCTGGGAACGCCTCGGGATTTCCCGGGAGGAGCTGGACGAAGTGCCTGGGGGGAGGGAAGTCTGGGCTGCAAGCCCTGCAGGTCCTGCAGCGAAGCGGGGTGTGCCAGAACCGGCTTCGAGATCAGCGACAGGTGCGTGGATGGTCCACCTGGGCCTGTTTATCTAATCACCTGTCGTTCTGTTAAAAGGCAGCAGCCGGGGAGGAGAGAGGGGTGGAGCTGGAGCGAGAGCGAGAGAGAGACAGTGACGAACAAACACTTGCTGAAAAGCAACCCAGACTGCATCGAAGACAAAAATAAAACAGTGTTGTAAACCTGAACCGGAACTGTCATGTCAGTGCTTGGTGGTCCGAGGAACCCGGAGGAGAGAAACCTCCACAGATGGTATCTCTGAACGTGTGGAAGGCTGTGCTCCTATGGAATGGATAACCAAAGTGGTGCTAGCAGTGAGACTACCCCCCCCCTCGCAATATACCAGTCTCTCTCTCCCTTGCAACAGCCTTTCCTGTGTCAAGGCAACCAACGGGACGAAGGAAAGACATTCATACGTAGACCGAGGACCTCCTGTACTTCTGAATAGCACTGTACTGCTCCTCCCTGCTTAAAGAACACACAGATAACATAGTCTTCCGTCCACATACTTTTCAACACTATGATATGCGATCTGTACCCCCAAACTAATCTTTTCCCGCTGCAGTCAAGCGCGCCTATTAAAAGCCCGAGTGGGTAATACGACCCATGCGGCGCAGTTGTTGCAGCCTCTCTGTTATTCCAACAAGCAGCTGTTGCGTTTTCATGCTCAGCACGACACCCAAAATCAGACCTCCCCTCCTCCCTCAATCTGACTCACGAGCTGGCGTGCTGTCAGCTTATTTTGTGAAGACAAAACATTTATGAGTTGATTTGTCAAGTGACTGTCAGACACTGGTATTGTGCGGTACAGCTGATTCCATTTATGTTGTCATCAAGTCTGCAGACTCCTAATTATTTTGGGATTGGATGCCTCTTACTTAACTTGGTAGAACGTGCACATTAAAATTTGCGCACAATACAGCTGCATGAAAACTATCAATATTGTCATCCCTTTTAGCACAGTATTAACCCGCCGCTGCCAGAAATAGATTTGGCGTTACGTTTCCTCTCGGGTTGTTAACGATAAATCGATGCGACCGGATATCCGGTTCGACAAGTGGCCGTTACAGCCCCCTCAATCGATAAGGTTCAGCTGTAAACCCTTCGGTTAATCGAGTGTAAACACCATTTATCTTCTTCCGCTTATCTGAGGTCGGGTCGCGGCGGCAGCAGTCTACGCAGAGAAACCCAGACTTCCCTCCCCCCAGCCACTTTGTCCAGCTCCTCCCGGGGGATCCCGAGGCGTTCCCAGGCCAGCCAGGAGACAGAGTCTTCCCGGCATGTCCTGGGTCTTCCCCGTGGCCTCCTACCGGTTGGACGTCTCCTGTAGGAGGCGTTCGGGTGGCATCCTGACCAGATGCCAGAACCACCTCATCTGGCTTCTCTCGATGTGGAGGAGCAGTGGCTTTACTTTGAGCTCCTCCCGGATGACAGAGCTTCTCACCCTATCTCTAAGGGAGAGCCCCGCCACCCGGCGGAGGAAACTCATTTCGGCCGCTTGTACCCGTGATCTTGTCCTTTCCGTCATAACCCAAAGCTCATGACCATAGGTGAGGACAGGAACGTAGATCGACCGATAAATTGAGAGTTTTGCCCTCCGGCTCAGCTCCTTCTTCACCACAACGGATCGATACAGAGTCCGCATTACTGAAGACGCCGCACCGATCCGCCTGTCGATCTCACGATCCACTCTTCCCTCACTCGTGAACAAGACTCTGAGGTACTTGAACTCCTCCACTTGGGGCAAGATCTCCTCCCCAACCCGGAGATGGCACTCCGCCCTTTTCCGGGCGAGAACCATGGACTCTGACTTGGAGGTGCTGATTCCCATCCCAGTCGCTTCACACTCGGCTGCGAACCGATTCAGTGAGAGCTGACGATCCTGGCCAGATGAAGCCATCAGGACCACATCATCTGCAAAAAGCAGAGACGTAATCCTGCAGCCACCAAACCAGATCCAACTCCGGCTTATTAGTGATTCCCAGAGCCCAAAAAAAGTCTGCGGGCTATAGAGTGTTTTCTATTCGGGCTCCAGTACTATGGAATGCCCTCCCGGTAACAGTTCGAGATGCTACCTCAGTAGAAGCATTTAAGTCCCATCTTAAAACTCATTTGTATACTCTAGCCTTTAAATAGACCCCCTTTTTAGACCAGTTGATCTGCCAATTATTTTCTTTTCTCCTCTGCCCCCCTCTGCCTCGTGGAGGGGGAGGCACAGGTCCAATGGCCATGGATGAAGTGCTGGCTGTCCAGAGTCGGGACCGAGGGTGGACCGCTTGCCTGTGCATCGGTTGGGGACATCTCTGCGCTGCTGACCCGTCTCAGCCCGGGATGGTCTCCTGCTGGCCCCACTATGGTCTGGACTCTCACTATTATGTTAGATCCACTATGGACTGGACTCTCACTATTATGTTAGATCCACTATGGACTGGACTCTCACTATTATGTTAGATCCACTATGGACTGGACTTTCACAATATTATGTTAGATCCACTAAGGACTGGACTCTCACTATTATGTTAGATCCACTATGGACTGGACTCTCACACTATTATGTTAGATTCACTATGGACTGGACTCTCACACTATTATGTTAGATCCACTATGGACTGGACTCTCACACTATCATGTTAGATCCACTATGGACTGGACTGTCACACTATTATGTTAGATCCACTATGGACTGGACTCTCACACTATTATGTTAGATCCACTATGGACTGGACTCTCACACTATTATGTTAGACCCACTATGGACTGGACTCTCACACTATTATGCTAGATCCACTATGGACTGGACTCTCACACTATTATGCTAGATCCACTATGGACTGGACTCTCACTATTATGTTAAATCCACTATGGACTGGACTTTCACACTATTATGTTAGATCCACTATGGACTGGACTTTCACACTATTATGTTAGATCCACTATAGACTGGACTCTCACCATTATGTTAGATCCACTATGGACTGGACTCTCACATGATTATGTTAGATCCACTATGAACTGTACTCTCACACTATTATGTTAGATCCACTATGGACTGGACTCTCACACTCTTATGTTAGATCCACTATGGACTGGACTCTCACTATTATGTTAGATCCACTATGGACTGGACTCTCACAATATTATGTTAGATCCACTATGGACTGGACTCTCACTATTATGTTAGATCCACTACGGACTGGACTCTCACTATTATGTTAGATCCACTATGGACTGGACTCTAACTATTATGTTGGATCCACTATGGACTGGAATCTCACTATTATGTTAGATCCACTATGGACTGGACTTTCACAATATTATGTTAGATCCACTATGGACTGGACTCTCACTATATTATGTAATATCCACAATGGACTGGACTTTCACAATATTATGTTAGATCCACTATGGACTGGACTCTCACACTATTATGTTAGATCCACTATGGACTGGACTCTCACTATTATGTTAGATCCACTATGGACTGGACTCTCACTATATTATGTAATATCCACAATGGACTGGACTTTCACAATATTATGTTAGATCCACTATGGACTGGACTCTCACACTATTATGTTAGATCCACTATGGACTGGACTCTCACTATTATGTTAGATCCACTATGGACTGGACCTTCACAATATTATGTTAGATCCACTATGGACTGGACTCTCACTATTATGTTAGATCCACTATAGACTGGACTCTCACTATATTATGTAATATCCACAATGGACTGGACTTTCACAATATTATGTTAGATCCACTATGGACTGGACTCTCACACTATTATGTTAGATCCACTATGGACTGGACTCTCACTATTATGTTAGATCCACTATGGACTGGACTCTCACTATTATGTTAGATCCACTATGGACTGGACTCTCACTATTATGTTAGATCCACTATGGACTGGACTCTCACTATTTTGTTAGATCCACTATGGACTGGACTCTCACTATTATGTTAGATCCACTATGGACTGGAATCTCACTATTATGTTAGATCCACTATGGACTGGACTTTCACAATATTATGTTAGATCCACTATGGACTGGACTCTCACTATTATGTTAGATCCACTATGGACTGGACTCTCACTATATTATGTAATATCCACAATGGACTGGACTTTCACAATATTATGTTAGATCCACTATGGACTGGACTCTCACTATTATGTTAGATCCACTATGGACTGGACTCTCACTATTATGTTAGATCCACTATGGACTGGACTCTCACACTATTATGTTAGATCCACTATGGACTGGACTCTCACTATTATGTTAGATCCACTATGGACTGGACTCTCACACTATTATGTTAGATCCACTATGGACTGGACTCTCATTATTATGTTAGATCCACTATGCACTGGAATGTCACTATTATGTTTGATCCACTATGGACTGGACTCTCACTATTATGTTAGATCCACTATGGACTGGACTCTCACTATTATGTTAGAGCCATTATGGACTGGACTCTCACTATTATGTTGGATCCACTATGGACTGGACTCTCACTATTATGTTGGATCCACTATGGACTGGACTCTCACTATTATGTTAGACCCACTATGGACTGGACCCTCACAATATTATGTTAGATCCACTATGAACTGGACTCTCACACTATTGTTTGATCCACTATGGACTGGACTCTCACACTATTATGTTAGATCCACTATGGACTGGACTCTCACTATTATGTTAGATCCACTATGAACTGGACCCTCACAATATTATGTTAGATCCACTATGAACTGGACTCTCACACTATTATGTTTGATCCACTATGGACTGGACTCTCACACTATTATGTTAGATCCACTATGGACTGGACTCTCACTATTATGTTAGATCCACTATGGACTGGACTCTCACTATTATGTTAGATCCACTATGGACTGGGCTCTCACTAACTCGTAAATAAAAGTCAGTTTACAAAGGAGCCAAAGGGAGGTCCTCTATATCGCCCATAAAACCCAATAAATAACCCTGCTGACATTATGACATAAAGTTAGTAGTTCTGAAAAATATAGACAGTTTTAAAACAAATGTGTTCTGTTCAACCACTAGTGGTTCTTGTTTGCTTGTTATTGACATTTTCAGCTGACTCATAATTGGGTTTAAAATGGATTTATTTTGCAAGCCCGGCTTATTGCTGGGTTGCAAGCAGGCTCCCAATAGACTCCTGTTTATTTACCTGCAGCAGTGGCGGGTTTGGTGTATTCTGGAAGGCAAATCTAGAAGCCAGGTATCATGAAGAAACATGTGCATGTGATGTAGAGGATCTACACACTCTTAATAAGAAATACTTCTTTAAAAAAATTCAACATCAATGTAGTGGAATGTTTAAACTATCTGATCAACGTCCTTCTACACTCACAAGGGGTTAAAGTACAAATATATGAAACATAATTGAAATACATCTGAAATGATTTTAAGTGCGCCTTATAGTCCGAAAAATACGGTAATTGTAACTAATAGGAACCCAGTGATGGATATGAGTGGTCTTTACAAGATGATCAATCAATGTTTATTTATATAGCCCTAAATCACAAGTGTCTCAAAGGGCTGCACAAGCCACAACGACATCCTCGGTACAGAACCCACACAAGTGCAAGGAAAACTCAACTCAGTGGGACGTCGATGTGAATGACTATGAGAAACCTTGGAGAAGACCGCATATGTGGTCCTCTCCAAGGACCACATATGCCCCCTAGGGGAGACCGAAAGCAATGGATGTCGAGTGGGTCTGACATAATAGATCATAGTGGATCCAACATATCAGCGAAAGTCCGGTCCATAGTGGATCCAACATAATAGTGAGAGTCCAGTCCATAGTGGGCCCAGCAGGAATTAACTATGGCATAGAACAAACACGAAACTGTGGCATGAAACCAATAGCATTAACTATGGCATAGAACAAACACGAAACTGTGGCATGAAACCAATAGCATTAACTATGACATAGAACAAACACAAAACTGTGGCATGAAACCAATAGCATTAACTATGACATAGAACAAACACAAAACTGTGGCATGAAACCAATAGCATTAACTATGGCATAGAACAAACACGAAACTGTGGCATGAAACCAATAGCATTAACTATGACATAGAACAAACACAAAACTGTGGCATGAAACCAATAGCATTAACTATGACATAGAACAAACACAAAACTGTGGCATGAAACCAATAACATTAACTATGGCATAGAACAAACACGGAACTGTGGCATGAAACCAATAGCATTAACTATGATGTCATAACAACTGCACTGTACCTTGCACTGCAAACATACTTGACATGTTTAAGACCTAAAAAGCAGGTGTTGATAAAAGACTGCTTTGAGATGTTACACGATAAAAATTGTAATGAAAAATGCATTTTTTTCTAGAAATGTCCGATAATGGCTTTTTTGCCGATATCCGATATTGTCCAACTCTTAATTACCGATTCCGATATCAACCGATACCGATATATACATTCGTGGAATTAACACATTATTATGCCTAATTTTGTTGTGATGCCCCGCTGGATGCATTAAACAATGTAACAAGGTTTTCCAAAATAAATCAACTCAAGTTATGGAAAAAAAATGCCAACATGGCACTGCCATATTTATTATTGAAGTCACAAAGTGCATTATTTTTTTTTAACATGCCTCAAAACAGCAGCTTGGAATTTGGGACATGCTCTCCCTGAGAGAGCATGAGGAGGTTGAGGTGGGCGGGGTATATTGTAGCGTCCCGGAAGAGTTAGTGCTGCAAGAGCTTCTGGGTATTTGTTCTGTTGTGTTTATGTTGTGTTACGGTGCGGATGTTCTCCCGAAATGTGTTTGTTATTCTTGTCTGGTGTGGGTTCACAGTGTGGCGCATATTTGTAACAGTGTTAAAGTTGTTTATACGGCCACCCTCAGTGTGACCTGTATGGCTGTTGACTAAGTATGATATGCATTCACTTGTGTGTGTGAAAAGCCGTAGATATTATGTGTCTGGGCCGGCATGCAAAGGCAGTGCCTTTAAGGTTTATTGGCGCTCTGTACTTCTCCCTACGTCCGTCATAAATTTTACTTTTTGAAACCGATATCGATAATTTCCGATATTACATTTTAAAGCATTTATCGGCCGATATCATCTCCAATTTTTTCACATCTTTATTTACACCAATTACATATAGTACTGATAAGAATACCGATGAATACCGGTATCAATAAGGAATATCAATAGTGGTAGGAGTATCGATAAAATCCTACGATATCCATCCCTAATTGCGAGTTACTCTGTGATTCCTGCGCCCGTAATATTAGTGTGGCCTCGTCCTGCCTTAGAGTTTTTGAGATGCTAATTAAAAATGGCAGACCAGCTGGTCAGAAACACAGCATAAGAGTTGAGAACCTCAGGTCTTTGGCTCTGTCACGCAGGCACCCTCATTCGCCATCTCCTTCCCGGCAGTGGGTTCGAACGCAAATGTGTTCTCTTTTAGCCGCCCACAGGATCTCATTCGTTCGGAGTCACTAACACGTTTCCTGGGAATGTTCTTAGATTTGTTCCTACAAACGTCAAAGAGATTTACAAAAATAAGTTCCCAAACCTCGCCCGACTGTTCACACCAGTGCCCGACTCAACGGTGTGCAAGCAGCTCCGCATTAGCACGGGTCATGAACCCTTTTTTTCCCACCCACATGAAGGAATGAGAGTTGTGGAAAAAGTTGAGAAAATACAAAACCCAAAAGTTGGCACGTTGTGTAAATGGTAAATAAAAACAGAATACAATGATTTGCAAATCCTTTTCAACTTATATTCAATTGAATAGACTGCAAAGACAAGATATTTAATGTTCCAACTGAGAATAATAATTAACTTAGAATTTAATGGCAGTAACACATTGCAAAAAAGTTGGCATTTTTACCACTGTGTTACATGGCCTTTCCTTTTAACAACACTCAGTAAACATTTGGGAACTGAAGAGACCAAATTTTGAAGCTACTCAGGTGGAATTCTTTCCCATTCTTGCTTGATGTACAGCTTAAGTTGTTCAACAGTCCGGGGGTCTCCGTTGTGCTATTTTAGGCTTCATAATGCGCCACACTTTTTCAATGAGAGACAGGTCTGGACTACAGGCAGGCCAGTCTAGTACCCGCACTCTTTTACTATAAAGCCACTCTGTTTTAACACGTGACTTGGCGTTGTCTTGCTGAAATAAGCAGGGGCGTCCATTATAACGTTGCTTGGATGACATCATATGTTGCTCCAAAACCTGTATGTACCTTTCAACATTAATGTTGCCTTCACAGATGTGTAAGTTACCTATGTCTTGGGCACTAATACACCCCCATACCATCACACATACTGGCTTTTCAACTTTGCGCCTATAACAATCCGGATGGTTAATATCCTCTTTGTTCCGGACGACGCAACGTCCACAGTTTCCAAAAAAATGTGGACTCGTCCGACCACAGAGCAATTTTCTATTTTGCATCAGTCCATCTTAGATGAGCTCCGGCCTAGTGAAGCCGGCGGCGTTTCTGGGTGTTGTTGATAAATGGCTTTCGCTTTGCATAGTAGAGTTTGAACTTGCACTTACACATGTAGCGACAAACTGTAGTTACTGACAGTGGTTTTCTGAAGTGTTCCTGAACCCATGTGGTGATATCCTTTACACACTGATGTCAGTTTTTGATGCAGTACCGCCTGAGGGATCGAAGGTCCACGGGCATTTAATGTTTATTACGCTTACGTGCAGTGATTTCTCCAGATTCTCTGAACCTTTTGATGGTGAAATCCCTAAATTCCTTGCAATAGCTGGTTGAGAAATGTTGTTCTCAAACTGCATTTGTTGACAAAGTGGTGACCCTCGCCCCATCCTTGTTTGTGAATGACTGAGCATTTCATGGAAGCTGCTTTTATACCCAATCATGGCACCCACCTGTTCCCAACTTGCCCTTTTCACCTGCGGAATGTTCCAAATAAGTGTTTGATGAGCATTTGTCCACTTTCTCAGTCTTTTTTGCCACTTGTGCCAGCTTTTTTGAAACATGTTGCAGGCATCAAATTCCAAATGAGCTAATATTTGCAAAAAATAACAAAGTTTACCAGTCCGAAACTTAAGTATCTTGTCTTTGCAGTCTATTCAATTGAATATAGGTTGAAAATGATTTGCAAATCATTGTATTCTGTTTTTATTTACCATTTACACAACGTGCCAACTTTGGGTGTTGTCAAAAAAAACATTGTTTATTTTCTGCAATAAGCAGGGAGAGGAGAATGCACAAAATGAATGATGGATTTCAGGTACATTTGGAACCTAAAGGAATATTTACGTTAATTAGAACCATATTAAACTTTAGTTTAAGGTTAAAATTTAAGAAAAATACACATTTATTAAGTGAGACCAATTGAATTTCCCAGGGACACACTCACATCATCCATCCATCGATCCATCTTCTTCCGCTTATCCGAGGTCGGGTCCAGACTTTCCTCTCCCGAACCACTTCGTCCAGCTCCTCCCAGGGGATCCCGAGGCGTTCCCAGGCCAGCCGGGAGACATAGTCTTCCAAACGTGTCCTGGGTCTTCCCCGTGGCCTCCTACCGGTCGGACGTGCCCTAAACACCTCCCTTGGGAAGCGTTCGGGTGGCATCCTGACCAGATGCCCGAACCACCTAATCTGGCTCCTGGCGGAGGAAACTCATTTCGGCCGCTTGTACTCGTGATCTTGTCCTTTTGGTCATAACCCAAAGCTCATGACCATAGGTGAGGATGGGAACGTAGATCGACCGGTAAATTGAGAGCTTTGCCTTCCGGCTCCGCTCCTTCTTCACCACAACAGATCGAAACAGTGTCCGCATTACTGAAGACGCCGCACTGATCTGCTTGTCGATCTCACGATCCACTCTTCCCTCACTCGTGAATAAGACTCTTAGGTACTTGGACTCCTCCACTTGGGACAGGGTCTCCTCCCCAACCCGGAGATGGCACTCCACCCTATTCCGGGCGAGAACCATGGACTCGGACTTGGAGGTGCTGATTGTCATCCCAGTCGCTTCACACTCGGCTGCGAACTGATCCAGTGAGAGCTGAAGATCCTGACCAGATGAAGCCATCAGGACCACATCATCTGCAAAAAGCAGAGACCTAATCCTGCAGCCACCAAACCGGATCCCCCTCAACGCCTTGACTGCGCCTAGAAATTCTGTCCATAAACGTTATGAACAGAATGGGTGACAAAGGGCAGCTTTGGCGGAGTCCAACCCTCACTGGAAACGGCTCCGACTTACTTCCGGCAATGCGGACCAAGCTCTGACACTGATCGTACAGGGAGCGGACCGCCACAATCAGACAGTCCGATACCCCATACTCTCTGAGCACTCCCCACAGGACTTCCCGAGGGACACGGTAGAATGCCTTCTCCAAGTCCACAAAACACATGTAGACTGGTTGGGCAAACTCCCATGCACCCTCAAGGACCCTGCCGAGAGTATAGAGCTGGTCCACAGTTCCACGGACCAGGACGAAAACCACACTGCTCCTCTTGAATCCGAGGTTTGACTATCCTCTCCAGTACACCTGAATAGACCTTTTTCTCTGCATTACTGAAGACGCCGCACCGATCCGCCTGTCGATCTCACGATCCACTCTTCCCTCACTTGTGAATAAGACTCTTAGGTACTTGGACTCCTCCACTTGGGGCAGGGTCCCCTCCCCAACCCGGAGATGGCACTGCACCCTATTCCGGGCGAGAACCATGGACTCGGACTTGGAGGTGCTGATTCTCATCCTAGTCGCTTCACACTCGGCTGCGAACCGATCCAGTGAGAGCTGAAGATCCTGGCCAGATGAAGCCATCAGGACCACATCATCTGCAAAAAGCAGAGACCTAGTCCTGCAGCCACCAAACCGGATCCCCTCAACGCCCTGACTGCGCCTAGAAATTCTGTCCATTAAAGTTATGAACAGAATCGGTGACAAAGGGCAGCCTTCACTGGAAACGGGTCCGACTTACTGCCGGCAATGTGGACCAAGCTCTGACACTGATCGTACAGGGAGCGGACCGCCACAATCAGACAGTCCGATACCCCATACTCTCTGACCACTCCCCATAGGACTTTCCGAGGGACACGGTCGAATGCCTTCTCCAAGTCCACAAAGCACATGTAGATTGGTTGGGCAAACTCCCATGCACCCTCAAGGACCCTGCCGAGAGTATAGAGCTGGTCCACAGTTCCACGGACCAGGATGAAAACCACACTGTTCCCCCTGAATCCGAGGTTTGACTATCCTCTCCAGTACACCTGAATAGACCTTCTTCTCTGCATTACTGAAGACGCCGCACCGATCCGCCTGTCGATCTCACGATCCACTCTTCCCTCACTCGTGAATAAGACTCTTAGGTACTTGAACTCCTCCACTTGGGGCAGGGTCTCCTCCCCAACCCGGAGATGGCACTCCACCCTATTCCGGGCGAGAACCATGGACTCGGACTTGGAGGTGCTGATTCTCATCCCAGTCGCTTCACACTCGGCTGCGAACTGATCCAGTGAGAGCTGAAGATCCTGACCAGATGAAGCCACATCAGCTGCAAAAAGCAGAGACCTAATCCTGCAGCCACCAAACCAGATCCCCTCAACGCCTTGACTGCGCCTAGAAATTCTGTCCATAAAAGTTATGAACAGAATCGGTGACAAAGGGCAGCCTTGGCGGAGTCCAACCCTCACTGGAAACGTGTCCGACTTACTGCCAGCAATGCGGACCAAGCTCTGACACTGATTATACAGGGAGCGGACCGCCACAATCAGACAGTCCGATACCCCATACTCTCTGAGCACTCTCCACAGGACTTCCCGAGGGACACGGTCGAATGCCTTCTCCAAGTCCACAAAGCACATGTAGACTGGTTGGGCAAACTCCCATGCACCCTCAAGGACCCTGCCGAGAATATAGAGCTGGTCCACAGTTCCACGGACCAGGACGAAAACCACACTGTTCCTCCTGAATCCGAGGTTTGACTATCCTCTACAGTACACCTGAATAGACCTTCTTGGGAAGGCTGAGACACTCACATCACTACATTGAAAACCTATCAATGTCACTGTGTATATTTTATGCATTCACAGAAAGTTCTGGTCGATTTTGGCTCGAACCAAGAAATTCCGTATGTTACATTTGTGTGTTACATTTCACATGATAATATCAAAAAAAGGGGTGACTGCAGCAGAAAGAGTGGACAATAGACTAAATGGAAAAAGAAAAAGGGGAGACATCCAAAAAAGCTTTTTATGTCAGCGCTGTGAACAATCTGTTCCTTCTTCCATCTCATGACCCCCATTTCTCCGTTAATAATCCATCTAGATGACAGGCGACTTTGCCTACGGTGATCTCCAGAGCTCACTCGCCATTAATACGTTCTGACAAGTCAGCGATATCAAAGTGCCAACAAAGCGGAACGATAGTTAAGGCCATTCATTTCTCAGCAATTCATTAAAATTACTTTTCCAGTATGTATAAACTGGATTTTGCAGGTAAGAGCCTGTTAATAATAGCTGTTAAATGCATGTAGTTCCAATTGGATACAAACCAATAATTGTAAGTAGGTTTTCAATTATTAAAACAACTGTACTGCATGGTAATGGTAAAGACTTTTTGCATCATAAAAGGAAAAAAAAAATATTCGTACATCTTAGAAGCATACTGTAATGGTAATAATCAAAACACAACACAAGTCTCAAAGGGTCATATCTGGCCCAGGCAGATATATTTCATCCTCAGGTCTTTTCTACACACAACCACAACAGACCACTTTTTTTCCTTGGTGTGCAATATGGGTGCGAAGATAGTGTTTTTGTTTTATTATTCACCCATTGTGCAATCTTTACAGTATATTTGGTTTTTCGTTAAATGCACTGCAACCACATCATTTCCCAATTGTTGGATAAATGAAGGTTTATCCTTCCCCATTTGAACATCAACGTACATTCAGCCTCAAAGGTGAATTTCAGTAAAAGGGAAACCCCGACTAACTGTAGCAACAAAATTACTCCTACAGTACACACTGGTGCAACTAAAAAATATTGACTTTCGTGCAAAAGTCCATTCATGTCAGCAAGTCAACTTCCATCCATCCAAATCATGTCAGCCCAGACTTCCCTTTCCCCAGCCACTTCGCCCAGCTCCTCCCGGGGGATCCCGAGGCGTTCCCAGGCCAGCCGGGAGACATAGTCTTCCCAGCGTGTCCTGGGTCTTCCCCGTGGCCTCCTACCGGTCGGACGTGCCCGAAACACCTCCCTAGGGAGGCGTTCGGGTGGCATCCTGACCAGATTCCCGAACCACCTCATCTGGCTCCTCTCCATGTGGAGGAGCAGCGGCTTTACTTTGAGCTCCCACCGGATGACAGAGCTTCTCACCCTATCTCTAAGGGAGAGCCCCGCCACCCGGCGGAGGAAACTCATTTCGGCCGCTTGTACCCGTGATCTTGTCCTTTCGGTCATAACCCAAAGCTCATAACCATAGGTGAGGATGGGAACGTAGATCGACCGGTAAATTGAGAGCTTTGCCTTCTGGCTCAGCTCCTTCTTCACGACAACGGATCGATACAGCGTCCGCATTACTGAAGACGCCGCACCGATCCGCCTGTCGATCTCACGATCCACTCTTCCCTCACTCGTGAACAAGACTCCGAGGTACTTGAACTCCTCCACTTGGGGCAAGATCTCCTCCCCAACCCCGGATGGCAGAGCTTCTCACCCTATCTCTAAGGGAGAGCCCCGCCACCCGGCGGAGGAAACTCATTTCGGCCGCTTGTACCCGTGATCTTGTCCTTTCGGTCATAACCCAAAGCTCATGACCATAGGTGAGGATGGGAACGTAGATCGACCGGTAAATCGAGAGCTTTGCCTTCCGGCTCAGCTCCTTCTTCACCACAACGGATTGATAGAGCGTACGCATTACTGAAGACGCCGCACCGATCCGCCTGTCGATCTCACGATCCACTCTTCCCTCACTCGTGAACAAGACTCCGAGGTACTTGAACTCCTCCACTTGGGGCAAGATCTCCTCCCCAACCCCGGATGGCAGAGCTTCTCACCCTATCTCTAAGGGAGAGCCCCGCCACCCGGCGGAGGAAACTCATTTCGGCCGCTTGTACCCGTGATCTTGTCCTTTCGGTCATAACCCAAAGCTCATGACCATAGGTGAGGATGGGAACGTAGATCGACCGGTAAATCGAGAGCTTTGCCTTCCGGCTCAGCTCCTTCTTCACCACAACGGATTGATAGAGCGTACGCATTACTGAAGACGCCGCACCGATCCGCCTGTCGATCTCACGATCCACTCTTCCCCCACTCGTGAACAAGACTCCGAGGTACTTGAACTCCTCCACTTGGGGCAGGGTCTCCTCCCCAACCCGGAGATGGCACTCCACCCTTTTCCAGGAGAGAACCATGGACTCGGACTCGGAGGTGCTGATTCCCATCCCAGTCACTTCACACTCGGCTGCGAGCCGATCCAGTGAGAGCTGAAGATCTTGGCCAGAGGAAGCCATCAGGACCACATCGTCTGCAAAAAGCAGAGACCTAATCCTGCAGCCACCAAACCAGATACCCTCAACGCCCTGACTGCGCCGAGAAATTCTGTCCATAAAGGTTATGAACAGAATCGGTGACAAAGGGCAGCCTTGGCGGAGTCCAACCCTCACTGGAAACGTGTCCGACTTACTGCCGGCAATGCGGACCAAGCTCTGAAACTGATCCTACAGGGAGCGAACTGCCACAATAAGACAGTCCGTTACCCCATAGCCAAGTCAACTTCAAATGTGAAATTGATATATATATATATATATAATATAATACACTATATTGCCAAAAGTGTATTAATGAAGTGCCATCCCATTCCTAACCCATACGGTTCAATATGATGTCGATCCATCTTTTGCAGCCATTACAGCTTCGACTCTTCTGGGAAGGCTGTCCACAAGGTTGCGGAGTGTGTTTATAGGAATTTTCCACCATTCTTCCAAAAGTGCATTGGTGAGGTCACACACTGATGTTGGTGGAGAAGGCCTGGCTCTCAGTCTCCGTTCTAATTCATCCCAAAGGTGCTCTATCGGGTTCAAGTCAGGACTCAAATTTTCAGTTCCTTAATAATTTTTGGACGACATAATTTGTCGTTTTAGATGTTTCCACTGGAAAGCACTGCGTCCCTTCGAATTTGCCAATAGTTCTGTGTGGCATGAAGCCTTTGCTTTGCGTATTTCCACAACATTTGTACAAACCCCGTTACCATATGAGTTGGGAAATTGTGTTAGATGTAAATATAAACGGAATACAATGATTTGCAAATCATTTTCAACCCATATTCAGTTGAATATGCTACAAAGACAACATATTTGATGTTCAAACTGATAAACTTTTCTTTTTCTTTTTTTTGCAAATAATCATTAACTTTAGAATTTGATGCCAGCAACACGTGACAAAGAAGTTGGGAAAGGTGGCAATAAATACTGATAAAGTTGAGGAATGCTCATCAAACACTTATTTGGAACATCCCACAGGTGAACAGGCAAATTGGGAACAGGTGGGTGCCATGATTGGGTATAAAAGTAGATTCCATGAAATGCTCAGTCATTCACAAACAAGGATGGGGCGAGGGTCACCACTTTGTCATCAAATGCGTGAGCAAATTGTTGAACAGTTTAAGAACAACCTTTCTCAACCAGCTATTGCAAGGAATTTAGGGATTTCACCATCTATGGTCCGTAATATCATCAAAGGGTTCAGAGAATCTGGAGAAATCACTGCACGTAAGCAGCTAAGCCCGTGACCTTCCATCCCCCAGGCTGTACTGCATCAACAAGCGACATCAGTGTGTAAAGGATATCACCACATGGGCTCAGGAACACTTCAGAAACCCACTGTCAGTAACTACAGTTGGTCGCTATATCTGTAAGTGCAAGTTAAAACTCTCCTATGCAAGGCAAAAACCGTTTATCAACAACACCCAGAAACGCCGTCGGCTTCGCTGGGTATGAGCTCATCTAAGATGGACTGATACAAAGTGGAAAAGTGTTCTGTGGTCTGACGAGTCCACATTTCAAATTGTTTTTGGAAACTGTGGATGTCGTGTCCTCCGGACCAAAGAGGAAAAGAACCATCCGGATTGTGGAAAAGTGGAAAAGCCAGCATCTGTGATGGTATGGGGGTGTATTAGTGCCCAAGACATGGGTAACTTACACATCTGTGAAGGCATCATTAATGTTGAAAGGTACATACAGGTTTTGGAGCAACATATGTTGCCATCCAAGCAACGTTACCATGGACGCCCCTGCTTATTTCAGCAAGACAATCCCAAGCCACGTGTTACATCAACGTGGCTTCATAGTAAAAGAGTGCGGGTACTAGACTGGCCTGCCTGTAGTCCAGACCTGTCTCCCATTGAAAATGTGTGGAACATTATGAAGCCTAAAATACCACAACGGAGACCCCCGGACTGTTGAACAACTTAAGCTGTACATCAAGCAAGAATGGGAAATAATTCCACCTGAGAAGCTTCAAAAATGTGTCTCCTCAGTTCCCAAACGTTTACTGAGTGTTGTTAAAAGGAAAGGCCATGTAACACAGTGGTGAACATGCCCTTTCCCAACTACTTTGGCACGTGTTGCAGCCATGAAATTCTAAGTTAATTATTTGCAAAAAAAAAAAAAAAAAAGTTAATGAGTTTGAACATCAATTATCTTGTCTTTGTAGTGCATTCAATTGAATATGGGTTGAAAAGGATTTGCAAATCATTGTATTCCGTTTATATTTACATCTAACACAATTTCCCAACTCATATGGAAACGGGGTTTTCAAATTAATGCAGGCACCCGTTTTGACAGCGAGTGTCATGTTATGGTCTGATAATCCGGTCAATAAATGACATGTGTTTGTTATCCTGACTGGTTTATCCCAAAAAAAATCATGTCAATAAATGTTCTTGTGGTTCTCGTAATTTTGGTGGGTCCTTTTAATCACTTTGACATCATTAAAGAAAAAAAAATTTCACCTTTCATCCGAGCAAACTGTCAAGACCGGACAGCGCAGATCTAGTCTGAGAGGATGGCGTGGGTTCCAAGTATTATTTTTTTTCCTCCTCAACCAAGAATGCTTCCCTCCTTTGGGATGCAAAACAACAGTCAGCTTACGCGACAAGCCTGGCCCAACAGCAGGCAGCTTTGTCGGAACAACACTAAAACATGTGACTAAGCATAGAACCAATGCCAAGAACACTTCCTCTGAAACTAAATGACCCGCACAAAGAGCCACTGCCTGGCTGGCTGGGGTTGACTCAGGCTCAACTGTGAGGACACGCAGCATCAACATGGATGGATGGAACATCTACTTATACAGTCGTGGTGAAAAGTTGACATACACTTGTAAAGAACATAATGTCATGGCTGTCTTGAGTTTCCAATCATTTCTAAAAAAAAATTTTTGTGATAGAGTGATTGGAGCACATACTTGTTGGTCACAAAAAATATTCATGAAGTTTGGTTCTTTCATGAATTTACTATGGGTCTACTGAAAATAGGAGGAGAAAAGGTGAGGCCTTAAATCCCAAGAACACCATTCCTACCGTCAAGCATGGTGGTGGTAGTATTATGCTCTGGGCCTGTTTTGCTGCCAATGGAACTGGTGCTTTACAGAGAGTAAATGGGACAATGAAAAAGGAGGATTACCTCCAAATTCTTCAGGACAACCTAAAACCATCAGCCCGGAGGTTGGGTCTTGGGCGCAGTTGGGACAATGACCACAAACTAGGGGTGTAACGGTACGTGTATTTGTATTGAACCGTTTCGGTACGAGGGTTTTGGTTCGGTTCGGAGGTGTACCGAACGAGTTTCCACACGAACATATTAAGTAGCCGCCGTCGCTTCCTTCTGGCTCTGTTTCTGTCAGTCCTCTACACCAGTGTTTTTCAACCTTTTTTGAGCCAAGGCACATTCTTTGCGTTGAAAAAATCCGGAGGCACACCACCAGCAGAAATCATAAACTCAGTCGACAGTAAAAAATTGTTGTCGCAATTGTTGGATATGAATTTAAACCATAACCAACCATGCATCACTATAGCTCTTGTCTCAAAGTAGGTGTACTGTCACCACCTGTCACATCACCCCCTGACTTATTTGGAGTTTTTTGCTGTTTTCCTGTGTGTAGTGTTTTAGTTCTTGTCTTGCGCTCCTATTTTGGTGGCTTTTTCTCTTTTTTTGGTATTTTCCTGTAGCAGTTTCATGTCTTATATTTCCCGCATCTACTTTGTTTTAGCAATCAATAACATTTCAGCTGTTTTTATCCTTCTTTGTGGGGACCTTGTTGATAGTCATGTCATGTTCGGATGTACATTGTGGACGCCGTCTTTGCTCCACAGTAAGTCTTTGCTGTCGTCCAGCATTCTGTTTTTGTTTACTTTATAGCCAGTTCAGTTTTACTTTCATTCTAAGCTTCAATGCCTTTTCTTAGCGGCACTCACCTTTTGTTTATTTTTGGTTTAAGCAAAAGACACCTTTCTACCTGCCTTTACAAAGCAATTAACTACCGGCTGCCACCTACTGATATGGAAGAGTATTACACGGTTACTCTGACGAGCCCTAGACAGCACCGACACTCAACAACAACACATCATTTGCAGACTATAATTACTGGTTTGCAAAAAATGTTTTTAACCCAAATATGTGAAATTATATAATCTCCCACGGCACACCAGACTGTATCTCACGGCACACTAGTGTGCCGCGGCACAGTGGTTGAAAAACACTGCTCTACACAGCACCCAGCATTGTCCCACCCACACAACCTTCTGATTGGCTACAAACAGAGCGGTAACAGCCAATCAGCAGTGCGTATTCAGAGCGCATGTAGTCAGTGCTTAGCGTTTGCAGGTAAGCATCAGGCAGCGGACTCTCCCCAAATTATAATAAACACCCCCCAGTCAACTACTAGTAACATCACTATGAGCCCGTTGACCTTCTAGAAATATAAAAGGCAGCTCAGCTCGCTCGCATTCCTGGCTTGAGGTGAAGGCTAATTTGCTTTTAGCGTAACGTTAGCTCATTTTGCGGTGTGTGTGTGTGTGTGTGTGTTACGGACAGCAAAGCCCTGTCTGTCTGTTATTTCACTGTACCTTTTTCTGTGTTGATTGAGCTGTGTTGAAGCAGCAAAAAAGGACATTATGTTAAATGAAGAGTTTCTGTCTCTGATAGTTGATATAATAATGTAACTGCATCATAAAGCCTACATCAACTCCATGGTGTTCAGGGATGAATAGTCTCTCCTATTGCCATTGTACCATTTTTTCAGCTATAGTTACATTAATCATTAGTAATGCAGCAGCCTAGTTTTGAATGGCAGGGTCCCTGCTATCACATGTTGATAAAAATATAACATTTACATAATAAAAATCAACTACATGCTTCCCAAATGCTGCAATAAATTAAGCATGATGAGTTGACTTGAAACTGTTTAATGTTGCACTTTTCATATGTAGAAAAAAAGTTTTGTAATTTTATTTAATCTGAGCAACAACTTGAGGCAGTTTAAAGGCCTACTGAAACCCACTACTACCGACCACGCAGTCTGATAGTTTATATATCAATGATGAAATCTTAACATTGTGCAATTTTAAATTTTGCGCGAAATATCCTGCTGAAAACGTCTCGGTATGATGACGTCTGCGTGTGATGTCACGGATTGTAGAGGACATTTTGGGACAGCATGGTGGCCAGCTATTAAGTCGTCTGTTTTCATCGCAAAATTCCACAGTATTCTGGACATCTGTGTTGGTGAATCTTTTGCAATTTGTTCAATGAACAATGGAGACAGCAAAGAAGAAAGCTGTAGGTGGGAAGCGGTGTATTGCGGCAGGTGTTGTGCCGGATAACGCACCCCCGCCGTAGAATGCAACCCCTGACTGTTGTGCCGGATAACACAGTTATCGGTGTTTCATTGTTTACATTCCCGGAAGATGAGAGTCAAGCTTTACCATTGTCCTGTGGAGAACTGGGACAACAGAGACTCTTACCAGGAGGACTTTGAGTTGGATACGCAGACACGGTACCGTGAGTACACATGCAGCTGCGGCTTCCAAACATTTGATCGCTTGCCCGTACGTATTGGCGGGTTGTATGGACGGGAGGGAGAGGTATTTGTTATGCGGGATTCATTTGTGGCATATTAAATATAAGTCTGGTTGTGTTGTGGCTAATAGAGTATATATATGTCTTGTGTTTATTTACTGTTTTAGTCATTCCCAGCTGAATATCAGGTCCCACCCGCCTCTCACAGCATCTTCCCTATCTGAATCGCTCCCACTGCCCTCTAGTCCTTCACTCTCACTTTCCTCATCCACAAATCTTTCATCCTCGCTCAAATTAATGGGGAAATCGTCGCTTTCTCGATCCGAATCGCTCTCGCTGCTGGTGGCCATGATTGTAAACAATGTGCGGATGTGAGGAGCTCCACAACCTGTGACATCACGCTACTCGTCTGCTACTTCCGGTACAGGCAAGGCTTTTTTATCAGCGAGCAAAAGTTGCGAACTTTATCGTCGATGTTCTCTACTAAATCCTTTCAGCAAAAATATGGCAATATCGCGAAATGATCAAGTATGACATAGAATGGACCTGTTATCCCCGTTTAAATAAGAAAATCGCATTTCAGTAGGCCTTTAATGTTGATTAACGTGGGTAGAATTATTATAGTGTTCCCAATGTTAAAATGATATTGTTTACACATTTGGTAAATAAATAACCAAAAAATTTATATTTTGTTGTTTTCTCACTATACCGAAAATGAACCGAACCGTGACCTCTAAACCGAGGTACGTACCGAACCGAAATTTTTGTGAACCGTTACACCCCTACAACAAACACACGTCAAAAGTGGTAAAGGAATGGCTAAATCAGGCTAGAATTAAGATTTTAGAATGGCCTTCCCAAAGTCCTGACTTAAACTCGTGGACAATGCTGAAGAAACAAGTCCATGTCAGAAAACCAACACAGTTAGCTGAACTGCACCAATTTTGTCAAGAGGAGTGGTCAAAAATTCAAGCAGAAGCTTGTGGATGGCTAGCAAAAGCGCCTTATTGCAGTGAAACTTGCCAAATATTAACATTGCTGTATGGAGCAGCAGATTTGCTCACATTTACAGTAGACCCATAATAAATTCATAAAAGAACCAAACTTCATGAATGTTTTTTGTGACCAACAAGTATGTGCTCCAATCACAAAAAAATTAAGAGTTGTAGAAATGATTGGAAACTCAAAACAGCCATGACATTATGTCCTTTACAAGTGTATGTCAACTTTTGACCACGACTGTACATCGTTTTGTTCTAAACGGGACATTTTCTAAATCTTTCAGAACAGATAGTCGTTGACATTGTGTAGAAAAAAACTTCCATGCATCGCCTCTCCTTTTCCTTTTCACACAGATTGATTCACATCGGCGTGTCAAAAGCAACTTTTTTTTGTTACTCTCAGGGTGGAAATCACATTGCACGCCATCGGGGAACCGGGGATGGACTGACTATGTAGCAGCAGTTCTTTCCCTGTGGGTAAGACACAGGGGTCAGAAAGCCCCTGGTATTTTACCATCTGCATTGCAATACCAGTTGTTAGTAGCAGTGGCATGACCTCATGTAGTGCCAGACACCCCCATCCCTGCAGGAAGTATGCTTGAACTGGCTGCGGCGTTGGTGGTGATCAAGCACGTGCCCTTGTGCAGAGTGCCCCCCACTTTCTGACAACTGTAGTGTCACTACGTCACACCAGATTGTGGCATGGCGGAGCTATTTCTGAACCAGGGTTGTCTGTCCCAAGGCAGTAGTGCACTGTGGATGTTTTGACTGAGGTATTAGTTTCCAGCTAACACTGGCTTGGACAGCATCCGTCAATGTGGGTGTGTTGCTACCGTTGGGAGCCAGAGTACTGCCATTAATTGGTGGCATTGCACAAAATCCAAAACCAGTGACATGTTGTTTAAATGGTAAACAAAAACAGAATACAATGATTTGCAAATCCTTTTCAACCTATATTCAATTGTTTGGACGGCAAAGAAAATATGCTGAGAAACGTTGTTGATTTTTGCAAAAAAAAAAAGCTAATTTGGAATTCGATGCCTGCAACATGTTTCAAAAAATATGGCACAGGTGGCAAAAAAGACTGAGGAATGCTCATCAAACACTTATTTGGAACATCCCACAGGTGAACAGGCCAATTGGGAACAGGTGGGTGCCATGATTGGGTATAAAAGCAGCTTCCATGAAATGCTCAGTCATTCACAAACAAGGATGGGGCGAGGGTCACCACTTTGTGAATCAATGTGTGAGCAGATTTTCGAACAGAACATTTCTCAACCAGCTATTGCAAGGAATTTAGGGATTTCACCATCTACGGTCCGTAATATCATCAAAAGGTTCAATCCGGAGAAATCCCTGCACGTAACATTGAATTCCCGTGACCTTCGATCCCTCAGGCGGTACTGCATCAATGTGTAAAGGATATCACCACATGGGCTCAGGAACACTTCAAACAACCACTGTCAGTAACAACAGTTTGTTGCTACATCTGTAAGTGCAAGTTAAAACTCTACTACGCAAAGTGAAAGCCATTTATTAACAACACCCAGAAACGCCGCCGGCTGTGATGGTATGGGGGGTGTATTAGTGCCCAAGGCATGGGTAACTTACACATTGGTGAAGGCACCTTTAATGCTGAAAGGTACATACAGGTTTTGGAGCAACATATGTTGCCATCCAAGCAACGTTACTATGGACGCCCCTGCTTATTTCAGCAAGACAATGCCAAGCCACGTGTTACATCAACGTGGCTTCATAGTAAAAGACTGGCCTGCCTGTAGTCCAGACCTGTCTCCCATTGAAAATGTGTGGCGCATTATGAAGCCTAAAATACCACAACGGAGACCCCCGGACTGTTGAACAACTTAAGCTGTACATCAAGCAAGAATGGGAAATAATTCCACCTGAGAAGCTTCAAAAATGGGTCTCCTCAGTTCCCAAACGTTTACTGAGTGTTGTTAAAAGGAAAGGCCATGTAACACAGTGGTAAAAATGCCCCTGTGACAACTTTTTTGCAATGTGTTGCTGCCTATAAATACTAAGTTAATGATTATTTGTTTATTATTTATTCTATTCAATTCAATATAAGTTGATTTGCAAATCATTGTATTCTGTTTTTATTTACCATTTACACAACGTGCCATCTTCACTAGTTTTGGGTTGTGTAGAAAAAGATGGACAGACACTGAAACACAAATATTAGCACTGAAATTTAGTTTGGAATGTGTTGCTATATCGTATATATATATATATATATATATATATATATATAAAGAGAAACTGTTTATTATTTACCGTCCAGACCTGTCATCCCTCAACAAGCGCAGCGAAATTGTATCAGCATGCCGCCACAGACGGAAACACCTCCTAGGTAACACATGAGCCAATCACCACGCCCCTACGCCAGCCTGTACCCACCCACTCTGTGCCCTATATAAACCATGGTATGTGAATGCTCCCATTAAAATCTCCTGATGATTGAGGGAACCCCCTCATGAAACAGGCCTGTAGAGATGAAGTAGTCTTGTGATTTTTTTCCCACACATACATATATTGCGCTCTACTACGGTATCGAGCACTATTTTTTGGATAACCTTATTAAGACATATACTCCGCTCCAAATTGACATTTGTTGAGCACTGTACGACGATCAGAAATGGAAAAATTCAACATCGACTACTCCACGAAGAACATTCCCATACCCGCGCAGAATGACTACAGGCTAAGGCTCATAGAAAAGACGGAACACTTCCTAAGAAGGATGCGGTGGAAAGCACATTTTTTCCTCCACCCTGAAACAAAAGGAACGCAAAAGAAAACTTACGGATTCAAATCTACCAAGAACCCACCCACAGTTGAGGAACTAAAGGATTTTGAGAACGACATGCTCAAAATGATACAATCAGTCAAATTCAAGCCAGTCCGCAACCCACTCCTCACCAAGCTGAAAAATGACAAGGAGCGCATCAAGAAAGTAAACAACCTCATCATAGCTGCCGATAAAACCACAAACTTCTACAGAATGGACATACCAGAACATCACACCTTACTGGACAGAAGCATCACCAAATCATACAAAAAAGCACAACCCAACACCTTACAGAACATCCACCTGGAAAATAAAAGGATCGCGGCTGAACTGGACATTGAGGACATGGTGGACGCCACAGCCAACAAGGAAGCCTTCATCACATTGAAGGACCACAAACCCAACTTCGCAAATAACCCAACATGCCGACTAATAAACCCAACTAAATCTGAAATAGGAAAAATCAGCAAAATAATCCTGGACAGAGTCAACACAAAAATCAAGGACAAAACACCACTCAACCAATGGAGAAATACAGCAGCAGTAATCAAATGGTTCAACAACATCCAAGACAAACAACAGCACAACTTTATCTCCTTTGATATCGAAGAATTTTACTCTTCCATCACGCAAGACCTACTGACTCAAGCACTAGACTTCGCCTCAGACTACGACTCAATCACAGGCAACGAAAGAAACATCATCATCCACGCAAAAACCTCCATTCTCATCCACAACAGTACACCATGGCAAAAAAGAACAATGCAACATTTGACGTCACTATGGGAAGTTTTGACGGAGCAGAAACGTGTGAACTCGTTGGGAGTTTCCTCCTCTCCCAGCTCGCTAGCCTCAACCTGAACCTTGGTATTTACCGTGATGACGGACTGGCAGTGTGTCGCGCCTCCCCAAGGAGCAGTGAGAATACCAAGAAGCGCATATGCCAAATTTTCAAAGAGAACGGCCTACGGATCACGATTGAAGCCAACAAGCAAACCGTCAACTTCCTCGACGTCACTTTCAACCTGAGAAATAACAGCTACCAACCATTCACGAAACCCAACACAACACTCCAATACGTGCACCATGACAGCAACCACCCACCCACCACCACGAAAAGAATACCTACCGGAATTAATAAAAGGCTATCGATGCTGTCATCTAGCAAAGCTGAATTTGACCAAGCAACCCCCCCGTACCAAAAAGCCCTTGATGAAAGCGGATACAATTTCACCCTCACCTATGAACCCACGCCAGGAAACCAACCAAAAAAGAACAGAAAACGAAACGACATCATCTGGTACAACCCCCCATACAGCAAAAACGTCTCAACTAACATTGGACACAAATTCCTCACTCTGATTGACAAACACTTTCCCAAAGACAACACCCTAAGAAAAGTATTCAACAAGAACAACATTAAATTGAGCTACAGCTGTATGAACAATATACGACAAATTATCTCAAACCACAACAAAACAATTGCAAATGAGCCGTCGGCCCCCGGACAGAGCGACTCCAAAACCAACAAAGGCTGCAACTGCCGCAAGAAACCTGATTGCCCTCTCAACGGGGGGTGCTTACAAACATCAGTTGTTTACCAATCTAAGGTAACACGCAAGGACATTAACACATCCGACACATATGTAGGATTAACCGAGGGAGAGTTTAAAACCAGATGGAACAATCACAAGGCTTCTTTCAGGAACCAAAACCTGCGGAATACCACAGAACTCAGCAAACACATTTGGGACCTCAAAGACAATAATGTTGAATATTCAATAACATGGCAAATTCTTGCATCCAGCACACCTTACAATAGTGGTAATAAAAGATGCAACCTATGCTTGAAAGAGAAACTGTTTATTATTTACCGTCCAGACCTGTCATCCCTCAACAAGCGCAGCGAAATTGTATCAGCATGCCGCCACAGACGGAAACACCTCCTAGGTAACACATGAGCCAATCACCACGCCCCTACGCCAGCCTGTACCCACCCACTCTGTGCCCTATATAAACCATGGTATGTGAATGCTCCCATTAAAATCTCCTGATGATTGAGGGAACCCCCTCATGAAACAGGCCTGTAGAGATGAAGTAGTCTTGTGATTTTTTTCCCACACATACATATATATATATATATATATATATATATATATATATATATATATATACACACACACATATATATATATATATATATATATATATATATATATATATATATATATATGTGTGTGTGTGTATATATATATATATATATATATATATATACACACACACATATATATATATATATATATATACACACATTATATATATATATATATATATATATATATATATATATATGTGTGTGTATATATATATATATATATAAATGTGTATATATATATATATGTGTGTATATATATATATATATATATATATATATGTGTGTATATATATATATATATTTGTATATATATATATATATGTGTGTATATATATATATATATATATATATATATATATATATATATATATATATATATATATATATATATATATATATGTATATATGTATATATATATATATATATATATATATATATATGTATATATATATTTTTTGTAATCCCCCTTATTTAGAAAAGTACCGAAAAGTATCAAAATACATTTCAATCAATCAATCAATCAATCAATGTTTATTTATATAGCCCTAAATCACAAGTGTCTCAAAGGGCTGCACAAGCCACAATGACATCCTCAGTACAGAGCCCACATAAGGGCAAGGAAAAACTCACAACCCAGTGGGACGTCGATGTGAATGACTATGAGAAACCTTGGAGAGGACCGCAGATGAGGGTGACCCCCCCCCGCCCTAGGGGAGACTGGATGCAATGGACGTCGAGTGGGTCTGACATAATATTGTGAAAGTCCAGTCCATAGTGGATCTAACATAATAGTGAGAGTCCAGTCCATAGTAGATCTAACATAATAGTGTGAGAGTCCAGTCCATAGTGGATCTAACATAATAGTGAAAGTCCAGTCCATAGTTGATCTAACATAATAGTGTGAGAGTCCAGACCATAGTAGATCTAACATAATAGTGTGAGAGTCCAGTCCATAGTGGATCTAACATAATAGTGAGAGTCCAGTCCATAGTGGATCTAACATAATAGTGTGAGAGTCCAGTCCATAGTGGATCTAACATAATAGTGAGAGTCCAGTCCATAGTGGATGTAACATAATAATGAGAGTCCAGTCCATAGTGGATGTAACATAATAGTGTGACAGTCCAGTTCATAGTGGATCTAACATAATAGTATGAGTTCAGTCCATAGTGGATCTAACATACAGTAATAGTGTGAGAGTCCAGTCCATAGTGGATCTAACATAATAGTGAGAGTCCAGTCCATAGTGGATCTAACATAATAGTGAGAGTCCAGTCCATAGTGGATCTAGCATAATATTGTGAGGGTCCAGTCCATAGTGGGTCTAACATAATAGTGAGAGTCCAGTCCATAGTGGATCTAGCATAATATTGTGAGGGTCCAGTCCATAGTGGGTCTAACATAATAGTGAGAGTCCAGTCCATAGTGGATCTAACATAATAGTGAGAGTCCAGTCCATAGTGGATCTAACATAATAGTGAGAGTCCAGTCCATAGTGGATCTAACATAATAGTGAGAGTCCAGTCCATAGTGGGGCCAGCAGGATACCATCCCGAGCGGAGAGGGGTCAGCAGCACAGAGATGTCCTCAACCGATGCACAGGCGAACGGTCCACCCCGGGTCCCGACTCTTATTATTTTGGTACCGGTACTAAAATATTGGTATCGGGACAACACTAGTTTGTACTGTACCATTTATGTAATATTATTTATGCATTGTTTATCCAAGTGCAGTTATCAATCTGGGTTTTTGGATCATTTTTTTATTCAAAAGCTAATACAAGCCGTCGGGAGTTTTACAGCGGTTATTAGCACCGTTTATCGTCACATCCCCAACGGCCAGTTATGCAAATTAACCAACCCGAGCAACCCAACACCACAAACACTTTACAGTCCTGTGGGGGGGAAACGTTTAAACGAGCAAGGAAAACAACTGTCCTGTTGGCCAGGAATAAACTGATACAACCTGAGATCTGTGCTTCTGTGCACAACCCACTTGCATGTCTCACTGGACATGAATGAATGAGCCTCCAGATGTAACCTGCCACTGAACTAGTGGATTTACCAGTTTTTATTTGCACACATTTTCAAACAAAGTGGATCATGCATAAGAAGGTTATTATGTATTACTTGAAGGAAATAAACATTTCTTGTATCTGGTGTCCTATGACATCACATGGACAAAGACAAGACCTCCTGGAGGAAAGTTATGTGGTCAGATGAAACAAAAATGTAGCTGTTTGGCCACAATACCCAGCAATATGTTTGGAGGAGAAAAGGTGAGGCCTTTAATCCCAGGAACACCATCCCTACCGTCAAGTACTGCAGTACTTACAGAATGCTAGGATCCTGATGAGAGTGCGGAAAATACGACCACATCACACCAGTTCTCAAGTCCCTTCCCTGGCTCCAGCAATCCAGGCTGTGGAACACTCTCCCTGACCACCTGAGGGCACTACAGACTGTGGATGCTTTTAAAAAAGGCTTAAAAACTAGAGATGTCCGATAAAGGCTTTTTTGCCGATATCCGACGTTCCGATATTGTCCAACTCTTTAATTACCGATTCCGATATCAACCGATACCGATATATAAGGTCGTGGAATTAACACATTATTATGCCTAATTTTGTTGTGATGCCCCGCTGGATGCATTAAACAATGTAACAAGGTTTTTTCAAAATAAATCAACTCAAGTTATGGAAAAGAAAAATGCCAACATGGCACTGCCATATTTATTATTGAAGTCACAAAGTGCATTATTTTTTTTTTTAACATGCCTCAAAACAGCAGCTTGGAATTTGGGACATGCTCTCCCTGAGAGAGCATGAGGAGGTTGAGGTGGGCGGGGTTGAGGTGGGTGAGGGGGTGTATATTGTAGCGTCCCGGAAGTGTTAGTGCTGCAAAGGTTTCTGGGTATTTGTTCTGTTGTGTTTATGTTGTGTTACAGTGCGGATGTTCTCCCGAAATGTGTTTGTCATTCTTGTTTGGTGTGGGTTCACAGTGTGGCGCATATTTGTAACAGTGTTAAAGTTGTTCATACGGCCACCCTCAGTGTGACCTGTATGGCTGTTGACCAACAAGTACTCACTTGTGTGTGTGTGTGTGAAAAGCCGTATATATTATGTGATTGGGCCGGGACGTAAAGGAAGTGCCTTCAAGGTTTATTGGCGCTCTGTACTTCTCCCTACGTCCGTGTACACAGCTGCGTTTTAAAAAGTCATGAATTTTACTTTCTGAAACCGATACCGATAATTTACGATATTACATTTTAAAGCATTTGTCGGCCGATAATATCGGCAGTCCGATATTACCGGACATCTCTATTAAAAACCCTTCTTTTAAAAAAAGCCTTTTTTTAGATATATGCGTGCTTTTTTTTAGATATATATAATAGATATAATCTATTATTATTATTATTATATTATTCTTCATTTTTTATTATATATTGTTTAATATACTGTAGTGTAGTGCTTTTTACAAATAAAATCCATTATCATTATTATATTATTATATATTTTTTAATATACTGTAGTGTAGTGCTTTTTACAAATAAAATCTATTATTATTATTATATTATTATTCATTTTTATTATATATTTTTTAATATACTATAGTGTAGTGCTTTTTACAAATAAAATCTATTATTATTATTATTATATTTTTATTCATTTTTATTATATATATTTTTATATACTGTAGTGTAGTGCTTTTTACAAATAAAATCTATTATTATTATTATTATATTATTATTCATTTTTATTATATATTTTTTAATATACTGTAGTGTAGTGCTTTTTACAAATAAAATCTATTATTATTATTATTGTCAAGCGTGGTGGTGGTAGTATTATAAAAAAGTTCCCAAACCTTGCCTGACTGTTCACACAACAAGTGTGCAAGCAGCTCCGCATTAGCACGGGTCATGAACCCTTTTTTCCGACATGAAGAAGTGAGAGTTGAGACAAATACGATGTTGAAACATAAGGCTAAGATAAATAGATCTTGGCTCTGCCAAGTCAGACGAATAACAAATATTACATGTTTTTTTTACAATAAGGATATTTTTGATTGAAACCCCTAGAGTGAAAATAAAGCTAAGAATTTAGGTGGTTCACTTCTTTAAGCTTTTTTTAGGCTCTGTTCACACTGCCGGTCAATTCCGATGTTTTTTGCCCATATGTGACATGTACAGTCCTGGTCAAAAGTTATAACAGAACTTTCCTCCAGAAGGTCTTATCTTTGTCCATGTGATGTCAGATGAAACAAAAATTGAGCTGTTTGGCCACAATACCCAGCAATATGTTTGGAGGAGAAAAGGAGAGGCCTTTAATCCCAGGAACACCAGGCCTACCGTCAAGCATGGTGGTGGTAGTATTATGCTCTGGGCCTGTTTTGCTGCCAATGGAACTGGTGCTTTACAGAGAGTAAATGGGACAATGAAAAAAGGAGGATTACCTCCAAATTCATCAGGACAACCTAAAATCATCAGCCCGGAGGTTGGGTCTTGGGCGCAGTTGGGTGTTCCAACAGATCCCAAACACACGTCAAAAGTGGTACAGGAATGGCTAAATCAGGCTAGAATTAAGGTTTTAGTCCTGACTTAAACGTGTGGACAATGCTGAAGAAACAAGTCCATGTCAGAAAACCAATAAATTTAGCTGAACTGCACCAACTTTGTCAAGAGGAGTGGTCAAAAATTCAACCAGAAGCTGCATGTATACTTTTGACCCAGCAGATTTGGTCAAGAGGAGCCAGATGAGGTGGTTCGGGCATCTGGTCAGGATGCCACTCGAACACCTCCCGACCGGTAGGAGGCCACGGGGAAGACTATGTCTCCCGGCTGGCCTGGGTACGCTTCCCCCGGGAAGAGCTGGACGAAGTGGCTGGGGAGAGGGAAGTCTAGGCTTCCCTGCTTAGGCTGCTGCCCCCGTGACCCGACCACGGATAAGCGGAAGAAGATGGATGGATGGATGGATGGATGGATTTGCTCACATTTTCAGTAGACCCATGATAAATTCATAAAAGAACCAAACTTTGTGAATTATTTTTTGTGACCAACAAGTATGTGCTCCAATCACAAAAATTGTAGAAATGATTGGAAACTCAAGACAGCCATGACATTATGTCCTCGCAGTCCCACTGTCAAGAGTGAAGCGTGCAGGTTTTAACAAGGTTTTACTACTAATGTTTTTAACAAAAGTTTTCTCTCAGTAGAACGTGACTTTTCAGCCACGTCCGTATCCTGTCTCCCCTCCTGCTCCCGCGCCGCTTACTATTAAAGACAACAGATGATTAGATTAACACGTGCCACCTGTGAAATCTAATCACCTGCCAGCTGTGTCTCGCCGTCAGCACTGCCACGGGGCTCTGTCCTCAGCACCATGGACAGAGGCGGTGACCTTTGCTCCTGCAGACAGTGCTGGCCATATCTCCCCCCCACACAAGTGTATGTAAACTTTTGACCACGACGGTACCTCGATATGGAACGTCAGTAGCGGCTCGGCATTACCTTTATGACTCCTGACTAACTCATGGCCATGGTGGCTCAGTGTTACTATTCAAATAGGTGTGGTTTGACTAACAAGGACCGGACTGTGCATTAACATTTCTCTCTCTCTTGCTCTCTCTCTCTCTCACTTTCTCTCTCTCGCTTTCTCTCGCTCTTGCTTTCTCTCTCACTCTCTCTCTCGCTCACTCTTGCTCTTTCTCTCTCTCTTTCTCTTGCTCTCTCTCTCTCTTAATTTCTCTCTCTCTTAATTTCTCTCTCTCTTTCTCTCTCTCACTCCCCCCTCCCTGATGGAATCGATACTTTTGTTGCAGTTTCACATCTCTCTCTCTCTCTCTCTCTCTCTCTCTCTCTCTCTCTCTCTCTCTCTCTCTCAATCTCTCACTAGCTCTCTCTTTCTCTCTCTCTCATGCTCTCTCTTTCACGCTCTCTCTCTCTCTTTCTCCTGCTCTCTCCCTCTCTCTCTCTCGTTCTTTCTCTTGCTCGCTCTCACTCTCTTTCTCTCTCTCTTGCTCTCTCTCTCTCTCACTTTCTCTCTCTCGCTTTCTCTCGCTCTTGCTTTCTCTCTCGCTCTCTCTTGCTCTTTATCTCTTTCTTCCTCTTGCTCTCTCTCTCTCTTAATTTCTCTCTCTCTTTCTCTCTCTCACGCTCTCTCTCACTACCCCCTCCCTGATGGAATCAATACTTTTGTTGCAGTTTCTCTCACTAGCTCTCTCTCTCTCTCTCTCTCTCTCACTAGCTCTCTCTATCTCTCACTAGCCCTCTCTTTCTCTCTCACTCTCTCTCTCGCTCTCTCTTTCTCTCTTTCACTCTCTCTCTCTCTATCTCTCACTCTCTCTCTCTCTTTTGCTCTCTCTCTCACTCTCTCCACAAATGTTAATGCACAGTCTGGTTCTTGTTAGCCAAACCACACCTATTTGAATAGTAACACTGAGCCACCATGGCCATGAGTTAGTCAGGAGTCATAAAGGTAATGCCGAGCCGCTACTGATGTTCTATATCGAGGTACCGTCGTGGTCAAAAGTTTACATACACTTGTGTGGGGGGGAGGTGTGGCCAGCACTGTCTGCAGGAGAAAAGGTCATCGCCTCTGTCCATGGTGCTGAGGAAAGAGCCCCGTGGCAGTGCTGACGGCGAGACACAGCTGGCAGGTGATTTCACAGGTGGCACGTGTTAATCTGATCATCTGTTGTCTTTAACAGTAAGCGGCCGGGAGCAGGAGGGGAGAGAGGATACGGACGTGGCCGAAAAGCGCGTCCTGCTGGAGAGAAAGCTTTGGTTAAAACATATGATTATTAAAACCTTGTTAAAACCTGCACGCTTGGCTCCTGTGCCGTGTCTGATAGTGGGTCTGCGAGGACGCGACTTCCACAACGTTATTTGCACTTATGTTTAAATTAAAACGGTTTGAGGGGCATTCAGAACCGATGCAAGGCAGCATCAGTTGCCATGGTAACCCTGCAGTCTAATTTTGCATGACCTATATGTTTGTGTGTTGCATGGTATCTACTACCAATGGTTTATTGCAGGGCTAAAAAAAAAAAGAAAAATTATAGTGGCACATTCACGGCCTCACAGACAGTCAGAAATTATATAATTATTTTTTTTAAATGCCAACATTTCTTACTCTGGGTTTAATAAAAAAAAAAAGGAGGCAGACGTTGTAAAATAGTCACAGCTTGTGGACTTTTAAATGTTGTAATTGTTTAATTATGTTATAAAATGTGCACAGCTTGTGGACTTTTAAATGTTGTAATTGTTTAATTATGTTATAAAATGAATATGTCCATGCAGGATTAAAGTCTTTCTTCGGGGGGATGTGTACATGGCTACAACAACGCTGGAGAACCGCACATGGCTCCATAGTCGCACGTTCCTGGACCTGGTTCTGCCTACAGTATGATGATGTCATTAATGGGAAAAACACGTAACTGATATCAAAGTCTCCAACTTACACCACGTAAAACACATTTTTAGCATTTTTAATAAAACCGAGTACAGCATAATAAGAAATTTGGGTGGGATTGGGGTATTGGGTATTGGGATCGAATCGATACCTGATGGAATCAATACTTTTGTTGCAGTTTCACATCTCTCTCTCTCTCTCTCGCTCGCTCGCTCTCTTTCTCGCTCCCTCTCAATCTCTCACTAGCTCTCTCTATCTTTCACTAGGTCTCTTTTTCTCCCTCTCTCTCACCTTCTCTCTCTCACGCTCTCTCAAACGCTCTCTCTCACTCTTTCTCTCTCTCTCTCTCCTGCTCTCTCCCTCACTCTCTCCCTCTCTCTATCTCTCACTAGCTCTCTCATTCTCTCTCTCTCTCTAGCTCTCTCTCATGTTCTCTCTCACTCTCTCGCTCTCTCCCTCTAGCTCTCTCTCTCTCTATCTCTCACTTGCTCTCTCTTTCTCTCTCTCGCTCTCTCTCTTAATCGCTCTTTTGCTCTCTTTCACTCTCTCTCTCTACTTCTCTCTCTCCCTCTCTCTCTCTTGCTCTCTTTCACTCTCTCTTTTGCTCTCTCTCTCTCTCTCTCTCTCACTCTCTATCTCTCTTGCTCTCTCTCGCTCTCTCTCTCCCTCTCGCTCTTTCTCACTCTCTTGCTCTCTTTTTCTCCCTCTCTCTCACCTTCTCTCTCTCACGCTCTCTCAAACGCTCTCTCTCACTCTTTCTCTCTCTCTCTCTCCTGCTCTCTCCCTCCCTCTCTCCCTCTCTCTATCTCTCACTAGCTCTCTCATTCTCTCTCTCTCTCTAGCTCTCTCTCATGTTCTCTCTCACTCTCTCGCTCTCTCCCTCTAGCTCTCTCTCTCTCTATCTCTCACTTGCTCTCTCTTTCTCTCTCTCGCTCTCTCTCTTAATCGCTCTTTTGCTCTCTTTCACTCTCTCTCTCTACTTCTCTCTCTCCCTCTCTCTCTCTTGCTCTCTTTCACTCTCTCTTTTGCTCTCTCTCTCTCTCTCTCTCTCTCACTCTCTATCTCTCTTGCTCTCTCTCGCTCTCTCTCTCCCTCTCGCTCTTTCTCACTCTCTTGCTCTCTCTCGCGCTCACTTTCTCTCTCTCGCTTTCTCTCGCTCTTGCATTCTCTCTCACTCTCGCGCTCTCTTGCTCTTTCTCTCTTCTCACTTTTTGAGTAAAAGTGTGACTTGTGTCATCATTTTGTAAAGTAAATTTCTAAGGGTTTATTATAACATTGCCAAAATGTTAAAGTTTTCTTATAAAATCGTGACTTTTGTCGAGTAAAATTACGACTCTTTTCATAAAAATTGCCAAAATGTTAAGCTTTTCTGGTAAAATTGCGTCTGTTATTGAGTACAATTACAACTTTTATCATAATATTGCACAAATGTTCGGTTTTCCTTGTAAAATGTTGACTTGCATTGAGTAAAATGACGACTTTTATTATAATAATGCCAAAAATTCTAAGTTTTTCTTGTGAAATTATCAAAATTAGGCTGGTTCGAAAAAGGAGGAATTTTTCAAATTGACTGTGTGTCGGTTTTAAAAGTGCTCCCCCTCTGGCCAACATATGTAATAACAAGTGTGTGTAAGAAATTGAAATACACCACCTTTGGCCAAAATGAGTTAACAAAATAATAAAATAAATATGTGTATAAATATGTATATAGATAGATATAATAAAATAAATATGTATATAGAGACATTCTGTAATAACGAAGTAAATAATGAAGATTAAAAACCAATTACAAACAAAGAACGAAGTAAATAATGAAGATTAAAAACCAATTACAAACAAAGAATTTACCAAAAGCAGTCTTTTTCTCACAATTTGTCGACTTATTTCTTATAAAATTGGGAACAATTTGTCATATTCTTTCTGTTTCTGTAATATTGTGATATTTTATTGTAAAATTATAACTTTTTTCCGTAAAAGTATTACTTTTTACTGCAAAATGGTGACATTTGTCATATAAAATTCAGACTTTTATCACAATATTGCCAATTTTGTTGTTCTTGTAAAATGGCGACATTTTTTTTAGTAAAATTATGACTTGTGTCATCATTTTGCCAAATAAAATTCCGATGATTATTGTAATATTGACAAAATGTTTAAGTTTTCTTATAAAATTGTGACCTTTGTCAAAAAAAATTACGACTCTTTTCATAAAATTGCCAAAATGTTAAGTTTTTCTGGTAAAAATTGCGTCTGTTATTGAGTACAATTCCAACTTTTATCATAATATTGCACAAATGTTTGGTTTTCCTTGTAAAATTTTGACTTGCGTAGATTAAAATGACGACTTTTATTATAATAATTCCAAAATTCTAAGTTTTTCTTGTGAAATCTATCAAAATTAGGCTGGTCCGAAAAAGGAGGAATTTTTCAAATTGACTGTGTGTCGGTTTTAAAAGTGCTCCCCCTCTGGTCAACATATGAAATAACAAGTGTGTGAAAGAAATATGAAGTGCTCCCCCTCCGGCCAACATATGTAATAACCAGTGTGTGTAAGAAATTGAAATGCGTCACCTTTGGCCAAAATGAATTAAAATAATAAAATAAATATGTATATAGAGACATTCTGTAATAACATGAAGTAAATAATGAAAATTTAAAACCAATTACAAACAAAAAATTAACGAAAAGCAGTCTTTTTCTCACAATGTGTCGACTTATTTCTTATAAATTGGGAAACATTTCTCATATTATTTCTGTTTCTGGAATATTGCAATATTTTCTTGTAAAATTATTACTTTTTTAATGTAAAATTATTACTTTTTACTGCAAAATGGTGACATTTGTCAGATAAAATTCAGACTTTTATCACAATATTGCCACTTTTTTGTTGTTCTTGTAAAATGGTGACATTTTTTGAGTAAAAGTGTGACTTGTGTCATCATTTTGCAAAGTAAAATTCCAACGATTATTATAATATTGCCCAAACTTTAAAGTTTTCTTTTAAAATCGTGACTTTTGTCAAGTAAAATGACGACTCCTTTCATAAAATTGCCAAAATGTTAAGCTTTTCTTGTAAAATTGCGTCTGGTATTGAGTATATATATATATATATATATATATATATATATATATATATATAATATATATATATATATATATATATATATATATATATATATATATATAGAGAGAGAGAGAGAGAGAGAGAGAGAGAGAGAGAGAGAGAGAGAGAGAGAGAGAGAGAGAGAGAGAGAGAGAGAGAGAGAGAGAGAGAGAGAGAGAGAGAGAGAGAGAGAGAGAGAGAGAGAGAGAGAGAGAGAGAGAGAGAGAGAGAGAGAGAGAGAGAGAGAGAGAGAGAGAGAGAGAGAGAGAGAGAGAGAGAGAGAGAGAGAGAGAAGAGAGAGAGAGAGAGAGAGAGAGAGAGAGAGAGAGAGAGAGAGAGAGAGACATTCTGTAATAATTTGAATTAAATAATGAAGATTACAAACCAATTACAAACAAAATAAATAAAAATTAACTACAAGCAGTCTTTTTCTCACAATATGTCGACTTTTTTCTTATAAAATTGGGAACAATTTCTCATATTCTTTCTGTTTCTCTAATATTGCAATATTTTCTTGTAAAATGATTACTTTTTACTGCAAAATGGTGACATTTGTCATATAAAATTCAGACTTTTATCACAATATTGCCAATTTTGTTGTTCTTGTAAAATGGCGACATTTTTCTTAGTAAAATTATGACTTGTGTCATCATTTTGCCAAGTAAAATTCTGATTATATAATACTGCCAAAATGTTTAAGTTTTCATATAAAATTGTGACTTGTCAAAAAAAATGACGACTCTTTTCATAAAATTGCCAAAATGTTAAGCTTTTCTTGTAAAAACTGCGTCTGTTATTGAGTAAAATTCCAACTTTTATCATAATATTGCACAAATGTTCGGTTTTTCTTGTAAAATTTTGACTTGCGTTGAGTAAAATTACAACTTTTATTATAATACTGCCAAAGTTTTTCTTGTGAAATTGGGACCTTTTTCTTGTGAAATTCCAACTCATTTTTCAAAGCAAGCTTTTTTATATTTGCATAGTATGTATGTATTATTCATGTTGTAAATACAAATCTTTATATATCTACAAAGGGTGGAACCGATATTGTTATCAGTATCAGCGATAGTGGTCCTGTGTTAGTATCACCCACGTCTACTAGCAATAATATCATCAATCAACCGAATCGTCAATTCACAGCAGAGGTTTTTTGCCAGATTGCCAGGTCTTCCAGCCCGGAGGTAGAGGAACACTGCATCCCTTTCCCCAAGCTTTCCTGCCCCCCGCCCCCCCCCTCAGCATACTTGCAAGGATAAGAGTTTGTTAATCCAAAAGTGGGATGAATGGCACTACTGTAAGTTCTGGGTCCGGTCACAAGTCAACTCCGCACAAAGAGTGTCTTAGTTCTGCTGCTGACACGCTTAAGTCAAAAATCATTCCTGTCTGAACAAGATTACATAAACTGCATTGATTTACATACGGATCCCATACTATAGTCCCGATATAACCTGGAAAAGGTGTGACAATATAGCACTTGTTGCACACCCGCTGATTTTCAGCACGTCTTGCATGTAACACTAATACGCTTTTCGAGGTCCGCTACTCATGTTTTTGTTTACTTTCAACCAAAAAACGCTTTACCGGCTTTACCCCGGAAGCTCAAAGTTTGGATATGTTCTGTTTTCCAGCCGTCTGGAATGCAGCGTTAATACGGGAAAATGGAACAGCCAATAAGTTATGTCATTTCTTTATACTTGTGTCGGTGCCTTTTAAGCGTGTTCTTGTATTTCTACCCTTCTTGAGACGTCAACAAGGAAAAGTAGCTTCCATGTGAGGAGGTGTGAACAAGTTAGGACATAAATCATGGTCTCAATACGGAAAACCATTGCATCTAATAGAGAATGTCTCATTTGCACCCCTAGTGGTGAAATTTATCAAAATTAGGGTGGTCCCAAAAAGGAGGGATTTTTCTAATTGACTGTGTGTCGGTTTTAAAAGTGTTTCCCTCTCTGGTCAACATATGAAATAACAAGTGTGTGTAATAATTTGAAGTTGTTCCCCCTCTGGTCAACATATGAAATAACAAGTGTGTGTAATAATTTGAAGTTGTTCCCCCTCTGGCCAACATATGAAATAAGTGTGTGTAAGAAATGTAAAGTGGTCCCCCACTGGCCAAAATATGTAATAACAAGTGTGTAAGATTTTGGCCAAAATTAACACAAAACAAATATATATATATATATATATATATATATATATATATATATACACATATATATATATATATATATATATATACACATATATACAGGTAAAAGCCAGTAAATTAGAATATTTTGAAAAACTTGATTTATTTCAGTAATTGCATTCAAAAGGTGTAACTTGTACATTATATTTATTCATTGCACACAGACTGATGCATTCAAATGTTTATTTCATTTAATTTTGATGATTTGAAGTGGCAACAAATGAAAATCCAAAATTCCGTGTGTCACAAAATTAGAATATTACTTAAGGCTAATACAAAAAAGGGATTTTTAGAAATGTTGGCCAACTGAAAAGTATGAAAATGAAAAATATGAGCATGTACAATACTCAATACTTGGTTGGAGCTCCTTTTGCCTCAATTACTGCGTTAATGCGGCGTGGCATGGAGTCGATGAGTTTCTGGCACTGCTCAGGTGTTATGAGAGCCCAGGTTGCTCTGATAGTGGCCTTCAACTCTTCTGCGTTTTTGGGTCTGGCATTCTGCATCTTCCTTTTCACAATACCCCACAGATTTTCTATGGGGCTAAGGTCAGGGGAGTTGGCGGGCCAATTTAGAACAGAAATGCCATGGTCCGTAAACCAGGCACGGGTAGATTTTGCGCTGTGTGCAGGCGCCAAGTCCTGTTGGAACTTGAAATCTCCATCTCCATAGAGCAGGTCAGCAGCAGGAAGCATGAAGTGCTCTAAAACTTGCTGGTAGACGGCTGCGTTGACCCTGGATCTCAGGAAACAGAGTGGACCGACACCAGCAGATGACATGGCACCCCAAACCATCACTGATGGTGGAAACTTTACACTAGACTTCAGGCAACGTGGATCCTGTGCCTCTCCTGTCTTCCTCCAGACTCTGGGACCTCGATTTCCAAAGGAAATGCAAAATTTGCATGGTTGGGTGATGGTTTGGGGTGCCATGTCATCTGCTGGTGTCGGTCCACTCTGTTTCCTGAGATCCAGGGTCAACGCAGCCGTCTACCAGCAAGTTTTAGAGCACTTCATGCTTCCTGCTGCTGACCTGCTCTATGGAGATGGAGATTTCAAGTTCCAACAGGACTTGGCGCCTGCACACAGCGCAAAATCTACCCGTGCCTGGTTTACGGACCATGGTATTTCTGTTCTAAATTGGCCCGCCAACTACCCTGACCTTAGCCCCATAGAAAATCTGTGGGGTATTGTGAAAAGGAAGATGCAGAATGCCAGACCCAAAAACGCAGAAGAGTTGAAGGCCACTATCAGAGCAACCTGGGCTCTCATAACACCTGAGCAGTGCCAGAAACTCATCGACTCCATGCCACGCCGCATTAACGCAGTAATTGAGGCAAAAGGAGCTCCAACCAAGTATTGAGTATTGTACATGCTCATATTTTTCATTTTCATACTTTTCAGTTGGCCAACATTTCTAAAAATCCCTTTTTTGTATTAGCCTTAAGTAATATTCTAATTTTGTGACACACGGAATTTTGGATTTTCATTTGTTGCCACTTCAAATCATCAAAATTAAATGAAATAAACATTTGAATGCATCAGTCTGTGTGCAATGAATAAATATAATGTACATGTTACACCTTTTGAATGCAATTACTGAAATAAATCAAGTTGTTCAAAATATTCTAATTTACTGGCTTTTACCTGTATATATATATAGACATACTGTAATAGCTTAAAGTAAATAATGAAGATTAAAAACCAATAACAAAAAAAAATAAAACAATTAACTAAAAGCAATATTTTTCTCACAATGTGTCGACTTCTTTCTCATAAAATTGGGAACAATTTCTCATATTCTTTCTGTTTCTGTAATATTGCAATATTTTCTTGTAAAATTATAACTTTTTTATGTAAAATTATTACTTTTTACTGCAAAATGGTGACATTTGTCATATAAAATTGAAATGAAATTGAAATGCGCCCCCTTTGGCTAAAATTAATTAAGAAAACAAAGTAAATATGTATATAGAGACATACTGTAATAACGAAGTAAATAATGAAGATTAAAAAACAATAACAAAAATAATAATAAATAATAAAAGCAGTCTTTTTCTCACAATGTGTTGACTTTTTTCTTATGAAATTGGGAACAATTTCAAATATTATTTCTGTTTCTGTAATATTGCAATATTTTCTTGTAAAATTATTACTTTTTACTGCAAAATGGAGACATTTGTCATATAAAATTCAGACTTTTATCACAATATTACATTATTTTTTTTGTTCTTGTAAAATTGTGACATTTTTGGAGTAAAATTTTGACTTTTGTCATCATTTCGCCAAGTAAAATTCTGATGATTATTATAATATTGCCAAAATTGTAAAGTTTTCTTATAAAATTGTGACTTTTGTCAAGTAAAATTACGACTTTTTTCATAAAATTGCCAAAATATTAAGATTTTCTTGTAAAATGTTGACTTTCATTGAGTAAAATTACGACTTTTATTATAATGCTGCCAAAATTCTAAGTTTTTCTTGTGAAATCTATCAAAATTAGGGTAATCCCAAAAAGGAGGGATTTTTTCAAATTGACTGTGTCGGTTTTAAAAAGTGCTCCCCCTCTGGTCAACATATGAAATAACAAGTGTGTGTAAGAAATTTGAAGTGCTCCACCTCTGGCCAACATATGTAACAACAAGTGTGTGTAAGATTTTGGCCAAAATTAATACAATTTAAAAAAAAGTGTGTATATAGAGATATGCTGTAATAACTTGAAGTAAATAATGAAGATTAAAAACCAATAACAAAGAAAAATAAAAAATTAACTGAAAGCAGACTTTTTTCTTATAAAATTGGGAACAATTTCAAATATTATTTCTGTTTCTGTAATATTGCAATATTTTCTTGTAAAATTATTACTTTTTACTGCAAAATGGAGACATTTGTCATATAAAAGTCAGACTTTTATCACAATATTACATTATTTTTTTTGTTCTTGTAAAATTGTGACATTTTTGGAGTAAAATTTTGACTTTTGTCATCATTTCGCCAAGTAAAATTCTGATGATTATTATAATATTGCCAAAATTGTAAAGTTTTCTTATAAAATTGTGACTTTTGTCAAGTAAAATTACGACTTTTTTCATAAAATTGCCAAAATATTAAGATTTTCTTGTAAAATGTTGACTTTCATTGAGTAAAATTACGACTTTTATTATAATACTGCCAAAATTCTAAGTTTTTCTTGTGAAATCTATCAAAATTAGGGTAATCCCAAAAAGGAGGGATTTTTTCAAATTGACTGTGTGTCGGTTTTAAAAAGTGCTCCCCCTCTGGTCAACATATGAAATAACAAGTGTGTGTAAGAAATTTGAAGTGCTCCACCTCTGGCCAACATATGTAACAACAAGTGTGTGTAAGATTTTGGCCAAAATTAATACAATTTTAAAAAAAGTGTGTATATAGAGATATGCTGTAATAACTTGAAGTAAATAATGAAGATTAAAAACCAATAACAAAGAAAAATAAAAAATTAACTGAAAGCAGACTTTTTTCTTATAAAATTGGGAACAATTTCAAATATTATTTCTGTTTCTGTAATATTGCAATATTTTCTTGTAAAAGTATTCCTTTTTACTGCAAAATGATGACATTTGTCATATAACATTCAGACTTTTATCACAATATTGCCAATTTTCTTATAATACTGCCAAAATTTTAAAGTGTTCTTGTAAAATTGCATCTGTTTTTGAGTAAAATTCCATCTTTTATCATAATATTGCACAAATGTTCAGTTTTTGTTGTAAAATTTTACTTGCATTGAGTAAAAGTGTGACTTTTATTATAATACTGCCAAAATTCTAAGTTTTTCATGTGAAATCTATCAAAATTAGGCTGGTCCCAAAAAGGAGGGATTTTTCAAATTGACTGTGTCGGTTTTAAAAGTGCGCCACCTCTGGTCAACATATGAAATAACAAGTGTGTGTAAGAAATTTGAAGTGCTCCCTTTGGCCAAAATTAATTTAAAAAAAAATAAAAAAATGTATATAGAGACATACTGTAATAACTTAAAGCAATTAATGAAGATTAAAAACCAATTACAAACAAAGAATAAAAATAAAATAAAAATAATCAAAAGCAGTCTTTTTCTCACAAAGTGTCGACTTCTTTCTTATAAAATTGGGAACACTTTCTCATATTCTTTCTGCTTCTGTAATATTGCAATATTTTCTTGTAAAATTATTACTTTTTACTGCAAAATGGTGACATTTGTCATACAAAATTCAGACTTTTATCACAATATTGCCAATTTTTTGTTGTTCTTGTAAAACAGTGACATTTTTTGAGAAAAATCGTAACTTTTGTCATTATTTTGCAAAGTAAAATTCAAATGATTATTATTATATTGCCCAAAATTTAAAGTTTTCTTATAAAATCGTGACTTTTGTCAAGTAAAATGACGACTGTTTTCATAAAATTGCCAAAATGTTAAGCTTTTCTTGTAAAATTGCGACTGTTACTGAGTAAAATTCCAACTTTTATCATAATATAGCACAAATGTTCAGTTTTTCTTGTAAAATGTTGACTTGCCTTGAGTAAAATTATGGCTTTTATTATAATAAAGCCAAAATTCCAAGTTTTTCCTTGTGAAATCTATAAAAATTAGGGTGGTCCCAAAAAAGATCGATTTGTCAAATTGACTGTGTGTCGGTTTTAAAAGTCAACTGGTCAACATATGAAATAACAAGTATGTGTAAGAAATTGAAATGCACCCCTTTTGGCCAAAATTAATTAAAAAAATAAAATAAGTATGTATATAGAGACATTCTGTAATAATTTGAAGTAAATGAAACAAAAAAAATAATAAAAAAAATAAAAAAATAACTACAAGCAGTCTTTTTCTCACAATGTGTCGATTTTTTTCTTAAAAAATTGAGAACAATTTCTCAATTCTTTCTGTTTCTGTAATATTGCAATATTTTCTTGTAAAATTATTACTTTTTACTGCAAAATGGTGATATTTGTCAAATAAAATTCAGACTTTTATCACAATATTGCCAATTTTTTGTTGTTCTTGTAAAACAGTGACCTTTGAGTAAAATTGTGACTTTAAATTAGGGTGGTCCCAAAGAAGATCGATTTGTCAAATTGACTGGGTGTTGGTTTTAAAAGTCAACTGGTCAACATATGAAATAACAAGTATGTGTAAGAAATTGAAATGCGCCCCTTTTGGCCAAAATTAATTAAAAAAATAAAATAAGTATGTATATAGAGACCTTCTGTAATAATTTGAAGTAAATGAAACAAAAAAAATAATAAAAAAAATAAAAAAATAACTACAAGCAGTCTTTTTCTCACAATGTGTCGACTTTTTTCTTAAAAAATTGAGAACAATTTCTCAATTCTTTCTGTTTCTGTAATATTGCAATATTTAAAATTATTACTTTTTACTGCAAAATGGTGATATTTGTCATAAAATTCAGACTTTTATCACAATATTGCCAATTTTTTGTTGTTCTTGTAAAACAGTGACTTTTGAGTAAAACTGTGACTTTTGTCATAATTTTGCCAAGTAAAATTCTGATGATTATTATAATATATTTATAAAATTGTGACTTTTATCAAGTAAAATTACGACTCTTTTCATAAAATTGCCAAAATATTAAGCTTTTCTTGTAAAATTGCGACTCTTAGTGAGTACAATTCCAACTTTTATCATAATATTGCACAAATGTTCAGTTTTTCTTGAAATTTGTTTGTAAAATTACGACTTGTATTATAATACTGCCAAAATTCTATGTTTTTCTTGTGAAATTGTGACCTTTTTCTTGGGAAATTCCAACTAATTTTTCAAAGCAAGCTTTTGTATATTTGCATAGTATGTATATATTATTCATGTTGTAAATACAAATCTTTATATATCTAGAAAGGGTGGTCTAAAGAGGTGGACATTATTCGGAGGTCTCAAGAAGGTAACAAATACAAGAATGTGTGTGTGTGTGTGTGTGTGTGTGTGTGTGTGTGTGTGTGTGTGTGTGTGTGTTTCAGGAAGTACAGTTGGAGGTGAAATATGGCTTTAAGCAATGCAGATGTGCATGTCAAACAGAGGATAACTGAATGGAGGGCACGGTTGCTCTTCTGACTCGTTCCTAATATATGGTCTCAGACGAGTGACTACGATAAGTCATGCTTTTTATTGCTTCTCGAAAAAGCGCAAAATGATACAATTGAACCTTGAAGTGAGCATGTCTTTTACAAACAAAACCAGTTTGCGTGTCACAAATTCAGTTAATTTATAGTTGATCTGATTACACACAGTAGAACAGTGTTTTTCAACCTTTTTTGAGACAAGGCACATTTTTTTTGCGTTAAAAAAAATCCGGAGGCACACCACCAGCAGAAATCATTAAAAAATGAAACTCAGTTGACAGTAAAAAGTCGTTGTCGCAATTGTTGGATATGACTTTAAAGCATAACCAAGCATGCATCAATATAGCTCTTGTCTCAAAGTAGGTGTACTGTCACCACCTGTCACATCACCCCCTGACTTATTTGGAGTTTTTGCTGTTTTCCCGTGTGTAGTGTTTTAGTTCTGGTCTTGCGCTCCTATTTTGGTGGCTTTTTCTCTTTTTTTGGTATTTTCCTGTAGCAGTTTCAAGTCTTCCTTTGAGCGATATTTCCCGCATCTACAGAAGACACGGTCCTTAAAAATAGCAGCGCACTCTTGTTTCTTAGAGGATCTCTGATTGGCGTTTTTGCAGCAGATTCACAAAAACAGCAGATTACTCCCGCCACATAGGCTCTTTGACTAGCATTTTTGCAGTCTTTAAAAACAGCAGCACACTCCTTACATATGCTTTGAATCTTTGACTCACATTTTTGCTGTAGGCCCCTAAAAACAGCAGACCACTTATGTCATAAAGAGGATCTTTAACTGGTGGTTTTGTGGAATATTTTTTAAAAACACCAAACTCCTGTCCTGTAGAAGATCTTAATCTTTTTGCAGGAGATTCCTAAAAACAACCGATTTTCTCCTTTCATATGTAGGATCCTTGACTAGGATGTTTTTGCTCTAGGTCCTTATAAACAGAAGACAAAGTCCTTAAAAATAGCAGAGCACTCTTGTTTCGTACGTCCTTAAAAACAGCAACACAGTCCTGTCCTGTGTAGAGGATTTCTGACTGGCGTTTTTGGAGCTGTTTTCTAAAAAAAAAACACAGAATAATGTCAAAGCGCTTTGAGTACCGTTAAGGTAGAAAAGCGCTGAACAAGTATAATCCATTTACCATTTACTTTGTTTTAGCAATCAAGAATATTTCAGTTGTTTTTATCCTTCTTTGTTGGGGACTTTGTTGATTGTCATGTCATGTTCGGATGTACATTGTCTTTGCTCCACAGTAAGTCTTTGCTGTCGTCCAGCATTCTGTTTTTATTTACTTTGTAGCCAGTTCAGTTTTAGTTTCGTTCTGCATAGCCTTCCCTAAGCTTCAATGTCTTTTCTTAGGGGCACTCACCTTTTGTTTATTTTTGGTTTAAGCATTAGACACCTTTTTACCTGCACCCTGCCTCCCGCTGTTTCCGACATCTACAAAGCAATTAGCTACCGGCTGCCACCTACTGACATGGAAGAGTATTACAAGGTACTCTGCCGAGCTCTAGACAGCACCGACACTCAACAACAACACATCATTTGCAGAGTATAATTACGGGTTTGTAAAAAATATTTTTAACCCAAATAGGTGAAATTAGATAATCTCCCACGGCACACCAGACTGTATCTCACGGCACACTAGTGTGGTTGAAAAGCACTACAGTAGAGAAAGCAAGTACATTGTGTAAACTTTTCCATTTACAAACCAAATACGCTTTGCTGTACAAATCTTGTCTCCGTGTACGAACGTTTAATTTGCCCATTGTGTGTCTCTCAGCGTAGCCATTTTGTGCCTGGCGGCAAATTAATTGTAGGCAAAATGATAGCTCTAGAGCAGGGGTGTCAAACATAAGGCCCGAAGGCCCGATCAGACCCGCAAACAGGTTTTATCCTACCCGCGGGATGAGTTTGCTAAGTATAAAAATGTACCTGAAATTTTTGAATGAAAGAAACTGCTGTTCTAAATGTGTCCACTGGATGTCGCAATAGCAATTCTTTGTAGACGAGATGTACATAATAAACCACATGTTAGTACATCAGTCAAGAAAAATGATCAAACTACATAAACAACATGCTGTAATTTGATTTTGATATATTTCTTTTATCTTGATAGATTGAAAATTAACACCAATGAGTTGACTGACGAACATTATGACGTTATTTATTCAGAAAAGATAAATAACGACAAATAAAGATAGAATACTATTAACCGCAACATGTAAGTGTAAAACAAACATTATGATTTGTACAATTTCAGAATGTGCTTGTTCTATTTTTAAACAAAGAAAACAATCTGAAGTTGTCTTTATTTTTAAGTTATCGTGCCGTGATTGTGATGATCTCCGGCTGGCCCCACTATGGACTGGACTCTCACACTATGAACTAGATCCACTATGGACTGGACTCTCACACTATGAACTAGATCCACTATGGACTGGACTCTCACACTATGAACTAGATCCACTATGGACTGGACTCTTACACTATGAACTAGATCCACTATGGACTGGACACTCACACTATGAACTAGATCCACTATGGACTGGACTCTTACACTATGAACTAGATCCACTATGGACTGGACTCTCACACTATTATGTTAGATCCACTATGGACTGGACTCTCACACTATGAAGTAGATCCACTATGGACTGGACTCTCACACTATTAACTAGATCCACTATGGACTGGACTCTTACACTATGAACTAGATCCACTATGGACTGGACTCTTACACTATGAACTAGATCCACTATGGACTGGACTCTCACACTATGAACTAGATCCACTATGGACTGGCCTCTCACACTATTAACTAGATCCAGTATGGACTGGACTCTCACACTATGAACTAGATCCACTATGGACTGGACTCTCACACTATGAACTAGATCCACTATGGACTGGACTCTCACTATTATGTTAGATCCACTATGGACTGGACTCTCACACTATGAACTAGATCCACTATGGACTGGACTCTCACACTATGAACTAGATCCACTATGGACTGGACTCTCACACTATAAACTAGATCCACTATGGACTGGACTCTCACACTATGAACTAGATCCACTATGGACTGGACTCTCACACTATGAACTAGATCCACTATGGACTGGACTCTTACACTATGAACTAGATCCACTATGGACTGGACTCTCACACTATTATGTTAGATCCACTATGGACCTTACTCTCAGACTAGTATGTTAGATAAACTATGGACTGGACTCTCACACTATTATGTTAGATCCACTATGGACTGGACTCTCACTATTATGTTAGATCCACTATGGACTGGACTCTCACACTATTATGTTAGATCCACTATGGACTGGACTCTCACACTATTAAGTAGATCCACTATGGACTGGACTCTCACACTATGAACTAGATCCACTATGGACTGGACTCTCACACTATGAACTAGATCCACTATGGACTGGACTCTTACACTATGAACTAGATCCACTATGGACTGGACACTCACACTATGAACTAGATTCACTATGGACTGGACTCTTACACTATGAACTAGATCCACTATGGACTGGACTCTCACGCTATTATGTTAGATCCACTATGGACTGGACTCTCACACTATGAACTAGATCCACTATGGACTGGACACTCACACTATGAACTAGATCCACTATGGACTGGACTCTTACACTATGAACTAGATCCACTATGGACTGGACTCTCACACTATTATGTTAGATCCACTATGGACTGGACTCTCACACTATGAAGTAGATCCACTATGGACTGTACTCTCACACTATGAACTAGATCCACTATGGACTGGACTCTCACACTATGAACTAGATCCACTATGGACTGGACTCTCACACTATGAACTAGATCCACTATGGACTGGACTCTCACACTATGAACTAGATCCACTATGGACTGGACTCTCACTATTATGTTAGATCCACTATGGACTGGACTCTCACACTATGAACTAGATCCACTATGGACTGGACTCTCACACTATGAACTAGATCCACTATGGACTGGACTCTCACACTATAAACTAGATCCACTATGGACTGGACTCTCACACTATGAACTAGATCCACTATGGACTGGACTCTCACACTATGAACTAGATCCACTATGGACTGGACTCTCACACTATTATGTTAGATCCACTATGGACTGGACTCTCACTATTATGTTAGATCCACTATGGACTGGACTCTCACACTATTATGTTAGATCCACTATGGACTGGACTCTCACACTATTAAGTAGATCCACTATGGACTGGACTCTCACACTATGAACTAGATCCACTATGGACTGGACTCTCACACTATGAACTAGATCCACTATGGACTGGACTCTTACACTATGAACTAGATCCACTATGGACTGGACACTCACACTATGAACTAGATTCACTATGGACTGGACTCTTACACTATGAACTAGATCCACTATGGACTGGACTCTCACGCTATTATGTTAGATCCACTATGGACTGGACTCTCACACTATGAAGTAGATCCACTATGGACTGGACTCTCACACTATGAACTAGATCCACTATGGACTGGACTCTCACACTATGAACTAGATCCACTATGGACTGGACTCTCACACTATGAACTAGATCCACTATGGACTGGACTCTCACACTATGAACTAGATCCACTATGGACTGGACTCTTACACTATGAACTAGATCCACTATGGACTGGACACTCACACTATGAACTAGATCCACTATGGACTGGACTCTTACACTATGAACTAGATCCACTATGGACTGGACTCTCACACTATTATGTTAGATCCACTATGGACTGGACTCTCACACTATGAAGTAGATCCACTATGGACTGGACTCTCACACTATTAACTAGATCCACTATGGACTGGACTCTTACACTATGAACTAGATCCACTATGGACTGGACTCTTACACTATGAACTAGATCCACTATGGACTGGACTCTCACACTATGAACTAGATCCACTATGGACTGGCCTCTCACACTATTAACTAGATCCAGTATGGACTGGACTCTCACACTATGAACTAGATCCACTATGGACTGGACTCTCACACTATGAACTAGATCCACTATGGACTGGACTCTCACTATTATGTTAGATCCACTATGGACTGGACTCTCACACTATGAACTAGATCCACTATGGACTGGACTCTCACACTATGAACTAGATCCACTATGGACTGGACTCTCACACTATAAACTAGATCCACTATGGACTGGACTCTCACACTATGAACTAGATCCACTATGGACTGGACTCTCACACTATGAACTAGATCCACTATGGACTGGACTCTTACACTATGAACTAGATCCACTATGGACTGGACTCTCACACTATTATGTTAGATCCACTATGGACCTTACTCTCAGACTAGTATGTTAGATAAACTATGGACTGGACTCTCACACTATTATGTTAGATCCACTATGGACTGGACTCTCACTATTATGTTAGATCCACTATGGACTGGACTCTCACACTATTATGTTAGATCCACTATGGACTGGACTCTCACACTATTAAGTAGATCCACTATGGACTGGACTCTCACACTATGAACTAGATCCACTATGGACTGGACTCTCACACTATGAACTAGATCCACTATGGACTGGACTCTTACACTATGAACTAGATCCACTATGGACTGGACACTCACACTATGAACTAGATTCACTATGGACTGGACTCTTACACTATGAACTAGATCCACTATGGACTGGACTCTCACGCTATTATGTTAGATCCACTATGGACTGGACTCTCACACTATGAACTAGATCCACTATGGACTGGACACTCACACTATGAACTAGATCCACTATGGACTGGACTCTTACACTATGAACTAGATCCACTATGGACTGGACTCTCACACTATTATGTTAGATCCACTATGGACTGGACTCTCACACTATGAAGTAGATCCACTATGGACTGTACTCTCACACTATGAACTAGATCCACTATGGACTGGACTCTCACACTATGAACTAGATCCACTATGGACTGGACTCTCACACTATGAACTAGATCCACTATGGACTGGACTCTCACACTATGAACTAGATCCACTATGGACTGGACTCTCACTATTATGTTAGATCCACTATGGACTGGACTCTCACACTATGAACTAGATCCACTATGGACTGGACTCTCACACTATGAACTAGATCCACTATGGACTGGACTCTCACACTATAAACTAGATCCACTATGGACTGGACTCTCACACTATGAACTAGATCCACTATGGACTGGACTCTCACACTATGAACTAGATCCACTATGGACTGGACTCTCACACTATTATGTTAGATCCACTATGGACTGGACTCTCACTATTATGTTAGATCCACTATGGACTGGACTCTCACACTATTATGTTAGATCCACTATGGACTGGACTCTCACACTATTAAGTAGATCCACTATGGACTGGACTCTCACACTATGAACTAGATCCACTATGGACTGGACTCTCACACTATGAACTAGATCCACTATGGACTGGACTCTTACACTATGAACTAGATCCACTATGGACTGGACACTCACACTATGAACTAGATTCACTATGGACTGGACTCTTACACTATGAACTAGATCCACTATGGACTGGACTCTCACGCTATTATGTTAGATCCACTATGGACTGGACTCTCACACTATGAAGTAGATCCACTATGGACTGGACTCTCACACTATGAACTAGATCCACTATGGACTGGACTCTCACACTATGAACTAGATCCACTATGGACTGGACTCTCACACTATGAACTAGATCCACTATGGACTGGACTCTCACACTATGAACTAGATCCACTATGGACTGGACTCTCACACTATTAACTAGATCCACTATGGACTGGACTCTCACACTATGAACTAGATCCACTATGGACTGGACTCTCACACTATGAACTAGATCCACTATGGACTGGACTCTTACACTATGAACTAGATCCACTATGGACTGGACTCTCACACTATTATGTTAGATCCACTATGGACCTTACTCTCACACTAGTATGTTAGATCAACTATGGACTGGACTCTCACACTATTATGTTAGATCCACTATGGACTGGACTCTCACTATTATGCTAGATCCACTATGGACTGGACTCTCACACTATTATGTTAGATCCACTATGGACTGGACTCTCACACTATTAAGTAGATCCACTATGGACTGGACTCTCACACTATTAACTAGATCCACTATGGACTGGACTCTCACACTATTATGTTAGATCCACTATGGACTGGACTCTCACACTATTATGTTAGATCCACTATGGACTGGACTCTCACACTATTATGTTAGATCCACTATGGACTGGACTCTCACACTATTATGTTAGATCCACTATGGACTGGACTCTCACTATTATGCTAGATCCACTATGGACTGGACTCTCACACTATTATGTTAGATCCACTATGGACTGGACTCTCACTATTATGTTAGATCCACTATGGACTGGACTCTCACTATTATGTTAGATTCACTATAGACTGGACTCTCACTATTATGTTAGATCCACTATGGACTGGACTCTCACTATATTATGTTTGATCCACTATGGACTGGACTCTCTCACTATTATGTTAGATCCACTATGGACTGGACTCTCACTATTATGTTAGATCCACTATGGACTGGACTCTCACTATTATGTTAGATTCACTATAGACTGGACTCTCACTATTATGTTAGATCCACTATGGACTGGACTCTCACACTATTATGTTAGATCCACTATGGACTGGACTCACACGATTATGTTAGATCCACTATGGACTGGACTCTCACACTATTATGTTAGATCCACTATGGACTGGGCTCTCACACTATTATGTTAGATCCACTATGGACTGGACTCACACTATTATGTTAGATCCACTATGGACTGGACTCTCACACTATTATGTTAAAACCACTATGGACTGGACTCACACTATTATATTAGATCCACTATGGACTGGACTCTCACACTATGAACTAGATCCACTATGGACTGGACTCTCACACTATGAACTAGATCCACTATGGAATGGACTCTCACACTATGAACTAGATCCACTATGGACTGGACTCTCACACTATTAACTAGTTCCACTAAGGACTGGACTCTCATACTATGAACTAGATCCACTATGGACTGGACTCTCACACTATGAACTAGATCCACTATGGACTGGACTCTTACACTATGAACTAAATCCACTATGGACTGGACTCTCACACTATTAACTAGATCCACTATGGACTGGACTCTTACACTATGAACTAGATCCACTATGGACTGGACTCTTACACTATGAACTAGATCCACTATGGACTGGACTCTTACACTATGAACTAGATCCACTATGGACTGGACTCTCACACTATGAACTAGATCCACTATGGACTGGCCTCTCACACTATTAACTAGATCCAGTATGGACTGGACTCTCACACTATGAACTAGATCCACTATGGACTGGACTCTCACACTATGAACTAGATCCACTATGGACTGGACTCTCACACTATTAACTAGATCCACTATGGACTGGACTCTCACACTATGAACTAGATCCACTATGGACTGGACTCTCACACTATTAAAATTGAAGAGTTTTTTTAACAACAGCAACTCAGCCACCAAGTGGTAGGCCACGTAAACTGACAGAGAGGGGTCAGCGGATGGTGAAGCGCATAGTGCAAAGAGGTCGCCGACTTCCTGCACAGTCGGTTGCTACAGAGCTGCAAACTTTATGTGACCTTCCAATTAGCCCACGTACAGTACGCAGAGAGCTTCATGGAATGGGGTTCCATGCCCGAGCAGCTGCACCAGTGCACAAAGCAAAGTCCATAAAGACATGGATGACAGAGTCTGGTGTGGATGAACTTGACTGACCTGCACAGAGTCCTGACCTGAACCCGACAGAACACCTCTGGGATGAATTAGCACGGAGACTGAGATCCAGGCCTTCTCGACCAACACCAGTGTGTGACCTCACCAATGCGCTTTTGAAAGAATGGTGGACAATTCCTATAAACACACTCCACAACCTTGTGGACAGCCTTCCCAGAAGAGCTGTAATAGCTGCAAAAGGTGAACCCACATCATATTGAACCCTATGGGTTAGGAATGAAATGGTACTTCAAGTTCATATGTGAGTCAAGGCAGGTGGCCAAATATAGTGTATATATATATATAGTCAACAAGAGTTTTGGTAGCTCGCTCTCAGGAAAATGCTGCCCTCTAGCATTTTGGCAAAGAACTGCACATCACATGGTCAACCCAGACAAAAACCCTATTTGACTGCCCAGGAACACAATCTAGGTTTAAGGCAGGATTTTGTCTCCTTGTTGGTATAATCAGACGTACTCTGCAAAAAAAATCCAGTTATAGGGCCAAATAGAGAATGTCAACATATTGTACAGAATTACTTTGTGGACTACATGGTCAAAACTGCACTTTTTAACTTTATTTTGCTTATTATTCACAATTTTTATGTAAGACAAGAAGCTCAGTGGCCTAGTGGTTAGAGTGTCCGCCCTGAGATCGGTAGGTCGTGAGTTCAAACCCCGGCCGAGTCATACCAAAGACTATAAAAATGGGGACCCATTACCTTCCTGCTTGGGACTTAGCATTAAGGGTTGGAATTGGGGGTTAAATCACCAAAAATGATTCCCGGGCGCGGCCACCCTCATTTCCCAGGAGGTGATCAAGGGTGATGGGTCAAATGCAGAGAATAATTTCGCCACACCTAGTGTGTGTGTGACAATCATTGGTACTTTGACTTTAAGACGGATGCATTTTTAAAAAATGCATTCTAACTCTTAAATGATCATAATCTATTCCGCCCATAAAGTCCTTTAAATAACCATCCAAAAAGCTCCCGCAATACTCCATTTACATTTCGTGACTAGAATATTAATCAAGTATTAGTGATATTGTTATCATAAGCGCCAACGCAGACAAACAGAGAGCTAACAATCATGAGCTGGTGAGCTGCTTTCTCGCCTCAGAGCCTGTAAAAGTGTATGCCAGATAATAAAATAATGCCTTTCACCTTGATAGTAGAATTGAGAGGACATACTCTGACAAGTTGGTCAATTTTGGCATCCAATTTAGGCGAGAAAGACACAAAAAGATGTTCTTTTTTTCACAAGGATTATAAATCATTCATCATCTAAACGGGAATATATCAACATTATAACAGTCGGCATCTTAGTGAGAGCAGACCTGGTACAGTAAGTGTTTTATTATGTGTGTTGGCGCTCATGAGGTCTGCAGTGATGTCGAAAGAAAACGTGAACATTGTGATTAGAGATGTCCGATAATATCGGACTGCCGATATTATCGGCCGATAAATGCTTTAAAATGTAATATCGGAAATTATCGGTAAAAAATTTCAAAAAGTAACATTTATGACTTCTTAAAACGCGGACATAGGGAGAAGTACAGAACGCCGATAAACCTTAAAGGCACTGCCTTTGCGTGCCGGTCCAATCACATAATATCTACGGCTTTTCACACACACAAGTGAATGCATATCATACTTGGTCAACAGCCATACAGGTCACACTGAGGGTGGCCGTATAAACAACTTTAACACTGTTACAAATATGCCCCACACTGTGAACCCACACCAAACAAGAATGACAAACACATTTCGGGAGAACATCCGCACCGTAACACAACATAAACACAACAGAACAAATACCCAGAACCCCTTGCAGCACTAAGTCTTCCGGGACGCTACAATATACACCCCCCGCTACCCCCTACCACCCCCACCTCAACCTCCTCATGCTCTCTCAGGGAGGGCATGTTCCAAATTCCAAGCTGCTGTTTTGAGGCATGTTAAAAAAAAATAATGCACTTTGTGACTTCAATAATAAATATGGCAGTGCCATGTTGGCATTTTTTTCCATAACTTGAGTTGATTTATTTTGGGAAAACCTTGTTACATTGTTTAATGCATTACAACAAAATTAGGCATAATAATGTGTTAATTCCACGACTGTATATATTGGTATCGGTTGATATCGGAATCGGTAATTAAGAGTTGGACAATATCGGAATATCGGATATCGGCAAAAAAGCCATTATCGGACATCTCTAATAAAGACACAAAAAGATGTTTGGTTGGACCCCGCTTTTTTTTCCACAAGGATTATAAAACATTCTACATCGAAACGGGAATATATCAACATCCTAACAGTCGGCATCCTAGTGAGAGCAGACATAGTACAGTAAGTGTTGTTTTATTATGTGTGTTGGCGCTCATGAGATCTGCAGTGTTGTTGAAAGAAAAAGTGAACATCGGATATCGGCTTTTTTGCCGATATCCAATATTCCGATATTGTCCAACTCTTAATTACCACCACCTCATCTGGCTCCTCTCGATGTGGAGGAGCAGCGGCTTTACTTTGAGCTCCCCCCGGATGACAGAGCTTCTCACCCTATCTCTAAGGGAGAGCCCCGCCACCCGGCGGAGGAAACTCATTTCGGCCGCTTGTACCCGTGATCTTGTCCTTTCGGTCATAACCCAAAGCTCATGACCGTAGGTGAGGATGGGAACGTAGATCGCCCGATAAAATGAGAGCTTTGCCTTCCGGCTCAGCTCCTTCTTCACCACAACGGATCCATACAGCGTCCGCATTACTGAAGATGCCGCACCGATCCGCCTGTCCATCTCACGATCCACTCTTCCCTCACTCGTGAACAAGACTCCGAGGTACTTGAACTCCTCCACTTGGGGCAGGGTCTCCTCCCCAACCCGGAGATGGCACTCCACCCTTTTCTGGGCGAGAACCATGGACTCGGATTTGGAGGTGCTGATTCTCATCCCAGTCACTTTACACTCGGCTGCGAACCGATCCAGTGAGAGCTGAAGATCTTGGCCAGATGAAGCCATCAGGACCACATCATCTGCAAAAAACAGAGACCTAATCCTGCAGCCACCAAACCGGATCCCCTCAACGCCTTGACTGCGCCTAGAAATTCTGTCCATAAAAGTTATGAACAGAATCGGTGACAAAGGGCAGCCTTGGCGGAGTCCAACACTCACTGGAAACGGGTTACTGCCGGCAATGCGGACCAAGCTCTGACACTGATCGTACAGGGAGCGAACCGCCACAATCAGACAGTCCAAAACCCCATACTCTATGAGCACTCCCCACAGGACTTCCCGGGGGACACGGTCAAATGCCTTCTCCAAGTCCACAAAGCACATGTAGACTGGTTGGGCAAACTCCCATGCACCCTCAAGGACCCTGCCGGGAGTATAGAGCTGGTCCACAGTTCCACGACCAGGACGAAAACCACACTGTTCCTCCTGAAACTGAGGTTCGACTATCCGGCGTAGCCTCCTCTCTGGTACACCTGAATAGACCTTACCGGGAAGACTTTTGTCTTCTTGTCTCTAATTACAAACCCCGTTTCCATATGAGTTGGGAAATTGTGTTAGATGTAAATATAAACGGAATACAATGATTTGCAAATCATTTTCAACCCATATTCAGTTGAATATGCTACAAAGACAACATATTTGATGTTCAAACTGATAAACTTTTTTTTTTTTTGCAAATAATCATTAACTTTAGAATTTGATGCCAGCAACACGTGACAAAGAAGTTGGGAAAGGTGGCAATAAATACTGACAAAGTTGAGGAATGCTCATCAAACACTTATTTGGAACATCCCACAGGTGTGCAGGCTAATTGGGAACAGGTGGGTGCCATGATTGGGTATAAAAACAGCTTCCCAAAAAATGCTCAGTCTTACACAAGAAAGGATGGGGCGAGGTACACCCCTTTGTCCACAACTGCGTGAGCAAATAGTCAAACAGTTTAAGAACAACGTTTCTCAAAGTGCAATTGCAAGGAATTTAGGGATTTCAACATCTACGGTCCATAATATCATCAAAAGGTTCAGAGAATCTGGAAAAATCACTCCACGTAAGCGGCATGGCCGGAAACCAACATTGAATGACTGTGACCTTCGATCCCTCAGACGGCACTGTATCAAAAACCGACGTCAATCTCTAAAGGATATCACCACATGGGCTCAGGAACACTTCAGAAAACCACTGTCACTAAATACAGTTGGTCGCTACATCTGTAAGTGCAAGTTAAAGCTCTACTATGCAAAGCGAAAGCCATTTATCAACAACATCCAGAAACGCCGCCGGCTTCTCTGGGCCTGAGATCATCCAAGATGGACTCATGCAAAGTGGAAAAGTGTTCTGTGGTCTGACGAGTCCACATTTCAAATTGTTTTTGGAAATATTCGACATTGTGTCATCCGGACCAAAGGGGAAGCGAACCATCCAGACTGTTATCGACGCAAAGTTGAAAAGCCAGCATCTGTGATGGTATGGGGGTGTATTAGTGCCCAAGGCATGGGTAACTTACACATCTGTGAAGGCACCATTAATGCTGAAAGGTACATACAGGTTTTGGAACAACATATGCTGCCATCTAAGCGCCGTCTTTTTCATAGACGAACCTGCTTATTTCAGCAAGACAATGCCAAGCCACATTCAGCACGTGTTACAACAGCGTGGCTTTGTAAAAAAAGAGTGCGGGTACTTTCCTGGCCCGCCTGCAGTCCAGACCTGTCTCCCATCAAAAATGTGTGGCGCATTATGAAGCGTAAAATACGACAGCGGAGACCCCGGACTGTTGAACGACTGAAGCTCTACATAAAACAAGAATGGGAAAGAATTCCACTTTCAAAGCTTCAACAACTAGTTTCCTCAGTTCCCAATCATTTATTGAGTGTTGTTAAAAGAAAAGGTGATGTAACACAGTGGTGAACATGCCCTTTCCCAACTACTTTGGCACGTGTTGCAGCCATGAAATTCTAAGTTAATTATTATTTGCAAAAAAAAAAAAAAAGTTTATGAGTTTGAACATCAAATATCTTGTCTTTGTAGTGCATTCAATTGAATATGGGTTGAAAAGGATTTACAAATCATTGTATTCCGTTTATATTTACATCTAACACAATTTCCCAACTCATATGGAAACAGGGTTTGTAGGATTGTGAGCAATTCAAAAAAAAAGTGCAGTTCTTCTTTAAGGCTAAGAGGAGAGGAGCACTATGATTTAGTTTGGTGAAGGTGGGGCTGGCATTGCCTGGTAAGAACAATGACGAGGACGATCATAGAATGCCTATTTTTACTGGCAGCATTATTTCCAGTCATCAGAGTCAGTGACCTATTAATGGGGTGGAAAGAGAAAGTGGAAGAAGGACAAAATTCTCCTCTGTGTGACCTCCTTTGTGCACTGCACTTCTTTCCTGAGACTTAAAGCTTCTGCTTTGCAGAACCTTCTCGGTTAGATTGGTATGGTGACTAGAGATGTCCGATAAATGCTTTAAAATGTGATATCGGAAATTTTCGGTATCGGTTTCAAAAAGTAAAATGTATGACTTTTTAAAACGCCGCTGTACAGAGTGGTACATGGACATAGGGAGAAGTACAGAGCGCCAATAAACCTTAAAGGCACTGCCTTTGCGTGCCGGCCCAATCACATAATATCTACGGTTTTTCACACACACAAGTGAATGCAAGACATACTTGCTCAACAGCCATACAGGTCACACTGAGGGTGGCCGTATAAACAACTTTAACACTGTTACAAATATGCGCCACACTGTGAACCCACACCAAACAAGAATGACAAACACATTTCGGGAGAACATTCGCACCGTAACACAACATAAACACGACAGAACAAATACCCAGAACCCCTTGCAGCCCTAACTCTTCCGGGAAGCTACCCAACCCCGCCCACCTCAACCTCCTCATGCTCTCTCAGGGAGAGCATGTCCCAAATTCCAAGCTGCTGTTTTGAAGCATGTTAAAAAAAATAATGCACTTTGTGACTTCAATAATAAATATGGCAGTGCCATGTTGGCATTTTTTTCCATAACTTGAGTTGATTTATTTTGGAAAACCTTGTTACATTGTTTAATGCATCCAGCGGGGCATCACAACAAAATTTGGCACAATAATATGTTAATTCCACTACTGTATATATTGGTATCGGTTGATATCGGAATCGGTAATTAAGAGTTGGACAATATCGGAATATCGGCAAAAAAGCCATTATCGAACATCTCTAGTTATAAATATTAATTCTCTTTCTTCTTTACTTCATGGATCTAAACTTAACCGCTATATTTTTATTGTAATATTATCAGAATTTGTGTTTGTTCTATTTTTGGCCAAAGTAAGACAAAGAAAACAATCTGAAGTTGTCTTTATTTTTTAGTTTCAATGCCATGATTTAAATAGTCCGGCCCGCCTGTACACAGATTTCCCTCCATGCGGCCTTTGAGCTAAAATGAGTTTGACACCCCTGATATAGGAGATATGGTATTAATATATTGTAAAAATAAAACATTTTAAAAACGCCATTAAAAAAAAAAAAAAAAACGCCAGCAGACACCAAAAAGCATCAATTGCATTTGTTTTAATCAGCCCCTTAACTCACCCAGTATTCACCTATAAAATCATAAAAGGATGTTGCTGTACAGACCACATATCGAATGTTTTTTTTTTTTTTTTCTGACAGACCATGCAAATACGTTGACACAAACAATCCTGTGTCAGTTTGGACATACTTTTCAGAGGTGTTAAATAAAACGCAAAATAATGCTCGCAATACGCAGATGAGTGTTGATAAATCACTGTTTTTCGCTGGCTTTGGATGAGAGCTGCGATGTACGTGACACCGCCCAGCTGCTCATCTTCTTACGTTGGATAACTGCTGACTTTCAAATCACGGAGGAGCTGGCAGCCATGCAGTCAATTAAAAGGGACAACCACAGGTAATGACTTGTTCACATAGGTACATGTTAGGACTGAAATGGGACAAGCTGGCAGGTGAGACAACAGATGGTTGTCCAAATCTGACGGGGAAAAAATGTTGGACTTTTAAAGAGGATGCAGGATAAAGTGACAGAAATTGACATTTTTGCATTGTATTCTACATCACGAAGTGTTGTGTAAGACAGCGTTAAAAATAAAACCATCAAAAGCAATCTGCTTTTGTATAAAGTTAAGTTAGGTTAAAAGACATTATTATTATTATTATTATTTATCTTACGGTATATCAAAAATAATATTGAGCAAAATTTAATTGACATATTGTCGATGTGGCCCTGCAGCAGTGCTCGGGTTGCTCATGCGGCCCCGGGTAAAAATTAATTGCCCACCCCTGTTCTAAGCGTTTACCTGTTTCTCACCTTTTTTTTTTAAGGGATGCCGGAAGTTGGCAGATTCGTCATTGATCCTGTTCTGTCTCCCTGTAATGTTTGTATGATCTTCAATCAATCAATGTTTATTTATATAGCCCTAAATCACAAGTGTCTCAAAGGGCTGCACAAGCCACAACGACATCCTCGGTTCAGAGCCCACATCAGGGCAAGGAAAAACTCAACTCAATGGGACAATGAGAAACCTTGGAGAGGACCGCAGATGTGGGACCCCCCCCTAGGGCGACCGGTGCAATGGACGTCGAGTGGATCTGGCATAATAGTGTGAGAGTCCAGTCCATAGTGGATCTAACATAATAGTGAGAGTCCAGTCCATAGTGGATCTAACATAATATTGTGAGAGTCCAGTCCATAGTGTATGTAACATAATAGTGAGAGTCCAGTCCATAGTGGATCTAACATAATAGTGAGAGTCCAGTCCATAGTGGATCTAAAATAATAGTGTGAGAGTCCAGTCCATAGTGTATGTAACATAATAGTGAGAGTCCAGTCCATAGTGGATCTAACATAATAGTGAGAGTCCAGTCCATAGTGGATCTAACATAATAGTGAGAGTCCAGTCCATAGTGGATCTAACATAATAGTGAGAGTCCAGTCCATCGTGGATCTAACATAATAGTGAGAGTCCAGTCCATAGTGTATCTAACATAATAGTGAGAGTCCAGTCCATAGTGTATCAAACATAATAGTGAGAGAGTCCAGTCCATAGTGGATCTAACATAATAGTGAGAGTCCAGTCCATAGTGGATCTAACATAATAGTGAGAGTCCAGTCCATCGTGGATCTAACATAATAGTGAGAGTCCAGTCCATAGTGTATCTAACATAATAGTGAGAGACCAGACCATAGTGTATCAAACATAATAGTGAGAGAGTCCAGTCCATAGTGGATCTAACATAATAGTGAGAGTCCAGTCCATAGTGGATCTAACATAATAGTGAGAGTCCAGTCCATAGTGGATCTAACATAATAGTGAGAGTCCAGTCCATGGTGGATCTAACATAATAGTGAGAGTCCAGTCCATGGTAGATCTAACATAATAGTGAGAGTCCAGTCCATAGTGGATCTAAAATAATCGTGTGAGAGTCCAGTCCATAGTGGATCTTACATAATAGTGTGAGAGTCCAGTCCATAGTGGATCTAACATAATAGTGAGAGTCCAGTCCATAGTGGATCTAAAATAATAGTGTAAGAGTCCAGTCCATAGTGGATCTAACATAATAGTGTGAGAGTCCAGTCCATAGTGGATCTAACATAATAGTGTAAGAGTCCAGTCCATAGTGGATCTAACATAATAGTGTAAGAGTCCAGTCCATAGTGGATCTAACATAATAGTGTGAGAGTCCAGTCCATAGTGGATCTAACATAATAGTGTGAGAGTCCAGTCCATAGTGGATCTAACATAATAGTGACAGTCCAGTCCATAGTGGATCTAACATAATAGTGAGAGTCCAGTCCATAGTGGATCCAACATACAGGTAAAAGCCAGTAAATTAGAATATTTTGAAAAACTTGATTTATTTCAGTAATTGCATTCAAAAGGTGTAACTTGTACATTATATTTATTCATTGCACACAGACTGATGCATTCAAATGTTTATTTCATTTAATTTTGATGATTTGAAGTGGCAACAAATGAAAATCCAAAATTCCGTGTGTCACAAAATTAGAATATTACTTAAGGCTAATACAAAAAAGGGATTTTTAGAAATGTTGGCCAACTGAAAAGTATGAAAATGAAAAATATGAGCATGTACAATACTCAATACTTGGTTGGAGCTCCTTTTGCCTCAATTACTGCGTTAATGCGGCGTGGCATGGAGTCGATGAGTTTCTGGCACTGCTCAGGTGTTATGAGAGCCCAGGTTGCTCTGATAGTGGCCTTCAACTCTTCTGCGTTTTTGGGTCTGGCATTCTGCATCTTCCTTTTCACAATACCCCACAGATTTTCTATGGGGCTAAGGTCAGGGGAGTTGGCGGGCCAATTTAGAACAGAAATACCATGGTCCGTAAACCAGGCACGGGTAGATTTTGCGCTGTGTGCAGGCGCCAAGTCCTGTTGGAACTTGAAATCTCCATCTCCATAGAGCAGGTCAGCAGCAGGAAGCATGAAGTGCTCTAAAACTTGCTGGTAGACGGCTGCGTTGACCCTGGATCTCAGGAAACAGAGTGGACCGACACCAGCAGATGACATGGCACCCCAAACCATCACTGATGGTGGAAACTTTACACTAGACTTCAGGCAACGTGGATCCTGTGCCTCTCCTGTCTTCCTCCAGACTCTGGGACCTCGATTTCCAAAGGAAATGCAAAATTTGCATGGTTGGGTGATGGTTTGGGGTGCCATGTCATCTGCTGGTGTCGGTCCACTCTGTTTCCTGAGATCCAGGGTCAACGCAGCCGTCTACCAGCAAGTTTTAGAGCACTTCATGCTTCCTGCTGCTGACCTGCTCTATGGAGATGGAGATTTCAAGTTCCAACAGGACTTGGCGCCTGCACACAGCGCAAAATCTACCCGTGCCTGGTTTACGGACCATGGTATTTCTGTTCTAAATTGGCCCGCCAACTACCCTGACCTTAGCCCCATAGAAAATCTGTGGGGTATTGTGAAAAGGAAGATGCAGAATGCCAGACCCAAAAACGCAGAAGAGTTGAAGGCCACTATCAGAGCAACCTGGGCTCTCATAACACCTGAGCAGTGCCAGAAACTCATCGACTCCATGCCACGCCGCATTAACGCAGTAATTGAGGCAAAAGGAGCTCCAACCAAGTATTGAGTATTGTACATGCTCATATTTTTCATTTTCATACTTTTCAGTTGGCCAACATTTCTAAAAATCCCTTTTTTGTATTAGCCTTAAGTAATATTCTAATTTTGTGACACACGGAATTTTGGATTTTCATTTGTTGCCACTTCAAATCATCAAAATTAAATGAAATAAACATTTGAATGCATCAGTCTGTGTGCAATGAATAAATATAATGTACAAGTTACACCTTTTGAATGCAATTACTGAAATAAATCAAGTTTTTCAAAATATTCTAATTTACTGGCTTTTACCTGTAATAGTGAGAGTCCAGTCCATAGTGGATCTAAAATAATAGTGTAAGAGTCCAGTCCATAGTGGATCTAACATAATAGTGTGAGAGTCCAGTCCATAGTGGATCTAACATAATAGTGTAAGAGTCCAGTCCATAGTGGATCTAACATAATAGTGTAAGAGTCCAGTCCATAGTGGATCTAACATAATAGTGTGAGAGTCCAGTCCATAGTGGATCTAACATAATAGTGTGAGAGTCCAGTCCATAGTGGATCTAACATAATAGTGAGAGTCCAGTCCATAGTGGATCTAACATAATAGTGAGAGTCCAGTCCATAGTGGATCTAAAATAATAGTGTAAGAGTCCAGTCCATAGTGGATCTAACATAATAGTGTGAGAGTCCAGTCCATAGTGGATCTAACATAATAGTGTAAGAGTCCAGTCCATAGTGGATCTAACATAATAGTGTAAGAGTCCAGTCCATAGTGGATCTAACATAATAGTGTGAGAGTCCAGTCCATAGTGGATCTAACATAATAGTGTGAGAGTCCAGTCCATAGTGGATCTAACATAATAGTGAGAGTCCAGTCCATAGGGGATCTAACATAATAGTGAGAGTCCAGTCCATAGTGGATCTAACATAATAGTGAGAGTCCAGTCCATAGTGGATCTAACATAATAGTGTGAGAGTCCAGTCCATCGTGGATCTAACATAATAGTGAGAGTCCAGTCCATAGTGGATCTAACATAATAGTGAGAGTCCAGTCCATAGTGGATCTAACATAATAGTGAGAGTCCAGTCCATAGTGGATCTAACACAATAGTAAGAGGCCAGTCCATAGTGGGGCCAGCAGGAGACCATCCCAAGCGGAGACAGGTCAGCAGCGCAGAGATGTCCCCAACCGATGCACAGGCGAGCGGTCCACCCCGGGTCCCGACTTTGGACAGCCAGCACCTCATCCGTGACCACCGAACCTGTGCCCCCTTGAGTCCTTGAATGGGATTGTGCTGAAAATCTCAATTTCCCCTCGGCATTAATAAAGTATTTCTGATTCTGATTCTGACCTGGGAACCCAATCCTCCTCAGGGTTTTACTACTCCAGCAAAAAGTGACCTGCGCCGACTGGTCTGAAAGGTGGCGAGGCTTTATCGTTGCTTGTCACTTTGCAGCACTGGTCACATCAGCGTGCTAAATGCAACTCTCAAGGTTCAATACAAAAGGCCAGGCGAGGAATGCCGCCCACATCATTTTTCTCGGTCAAGCCCACTGCGACTGTGATGAAAGGAGTCATTCACCCGAACACACTTTCCTTATGTTCACCAGAAGCAGCTGGTTCTCCATGCAAGAAACTTACAGATGTTTGCCTATCAATCACAATCCCTATGTAAGCCCAGAACACACCTTTTTTCTCTTTTTTGTGCCTCCTAAATATTGCTCGTACTTGATGGCTAACAATCAGTACGTGTCCATGCCCTAAATTAGTTTGATTTCTCAACTACAAACCCCGTTTCCATATGAGTTGGGAAATTGTGTTAGATGTAAATATAAACGGAATACAATGATTTGCAAATCATTTTCAACCCATATTCAGTTGAATGCACTACAAAGACAACATATTTGATGTTCAAACTCATAAACTTTATTTTTTTTTGCAAATAATAATTAACTTAGAATTTCATGGCTGCAACACGTGCCAAAGTAGTTGGGAAAGGGCATGTTCACCACTGTGTTACATGGCCTTTCCTTTTAACAACACTCAGTAAACATTAGGGAACTGAGGAAACACATTTTTTAAGCTTCTCAGGTGGAATTCTTTCCCATTCTTGCTTGATGTACAGCTTAAGTTGTTCAACAGTCCGGGGGTCTCCGTTGTGGTATTTTAGGCTTCATAATGCGCCACACATTTTTAATGGGAGACAGGTCTGGACTACAAGCAGGCCAGTCTAGTACCCACACTCTTTTACTATGAAGCCACGTTGATGTAACACGTGGCGTGGCATTGTCTTGCTGAAATAAGCAGGGGCGTCCATGGTAACATTGCTTGGATGGCAACATATGTTGCTCCAAAACCTGTATGTACCTTTCAGCATTAATGGGGCCTTCACAGATGTGTAAGTTACCCATGTCTTGGGCACTAATACACCCCCATACCATCACAGATGCTGGCTTTTCAACTTTGCGCCTATAACAATCCGGATGGTTCTTTTCCTCTTTGGTCCGGAGGACACGACGTCCACAGTTTCCAAAAACAATTTGAAATGTGGACTCGTCAGACCACAGAACACTTTTCCACTTTGTATCAGTCCATCTTAGATGAGCTCAGGCCCAGCGAAGCCGACGGCGTTTCTGGGTGTTGTTGATAGACGGTTTTCGCCTTGCATAGGAGAGTTTTAACTTGAACTTACAGATGTAGCGACCAACTGTCGTTACTGACAGTGGGTTTCTGAAGTGCTCCTGAGCCCATGTGGTAATATCCTTTACACACTGATGTCGCTTGTTGATGCAGTACAGCCTGAGGGATCAAAGGTCACGGGCTTAGCTGCTTACGTGCAGTGATTTCTCCAGATTCTCTGAACCTTTTGATGATATTACGGACCATGATGGTGAAATCCCTAAATTCCTTGCAATAGCTGGTTGAGAAAGGTTTTTCTTAAACTGTTCAACAATTTGCTCACGCATTTGTTGACCAAGTGGTGACCCTCGCCCCATCCTTGTTTGTGAATGACTGAGCATTTCATGAAATCTACTTTTATACCCAATCATGGCACCCACCTGTTCCCAATTTGCCTGTTCACCTGTGGGATGTTCCAAATAAGTGTTTGATGAGCATTCCTCAACTTTATCAGTATTTATTGCCACCTTTCCCAACTTCTTTGTCACGTGTTGCTGGCATCTAATTCTAAAGTTAATGATTATTTGCAAAAAAAAAAATGTTTATGAGTTTGAACATCAAATATGTTGTCTTTGTAGCATATTCAACTGAATATGGGTTGAAAATGATTTGCAAATCATTGTATTCCGTTTATATTTACATCTAACACAATTTCCCAACTCATATGGAAACGGGGTTTGTAGTTGGGCTCTAAATAAGCATCCTACAACTCACGGAAACATCTTAATGTGATGGTGTTTGGCTTTGGAAAAGTTGGACCCAACACACCTGGATTATGCGATTGAAAACCAGATCTCTCGAGTGGCACCCTTCGTATCGCGCATGCGCCATTCTCAACGCGTAGATATAACCCGGAAACAGGTACTGTTCAATCAAAATTAAGGCGACAATTGGAAAAAAGAGGATTCGCTTCACAAATTAAAAGAATGTAACATTTTGAAGTTCATCGATGGGAGCAAAAAAGATTTATTTAAAAGAAATGTACAAAACCAGCTTCATTCGGTCTTTCGACGAGAGACGTAAGATAATGAAGCAGGAATACCACAAATACAAACCCCGTTTCCATATGAGTTGGGAAATTGTGTTAGATGTAAATATAAACGGAATACAATGATTTGCAAATCCTTTTCAACCCATATTCAGTTGAATATGCTACAAAGACAACATATTTGATGTTAAACTGAAACTTTTTTTTTTTTTTTTTTTGGCAAATAATCATTAACTTTAGAATTTGATGCCAGCAACACGTGACAAAGAAGTTGGGAAAGGTGGCAATAAATACTGATAAAGTTGAGGAATGCTCATCAAACACTTATTTGGAACATCCCACAGGTGTGCAGGCTAATTGGGAACAGGTGGGTGCCATGATTGGCTATAAAAACAGCTTCCCAAAATATCTTTCACAAGAAAGGATGGGGCGAGGTACACCCCTTTGTCCACAACTGCGTGAGCAAATAGTCAAACAGTTTAAGAACAACCTTTCTCAAAGTGCAATTGCAAGAACTTTAGGGATTTCAACATCTACGGTCCGTAATATCATCAAAAGGTTCAGAGAATCTGGAGAAATCACTCCACGTAAGCGGCATGGCCGGAAACCAACATTGAATGACCGTGACCTTCGATCCCTCAGACGGCACTGTATCAAAAACCGACATCAATCTCTAAAGGATATCACCACATGGGCTCAGGAACACTTCAGAAAACCACTGTCACTAAATACAGTTTGTCGCTACATCTGTAAGTGCAAGTTAAAGCTCTACTATGCAAAGCGAAAGCCATTTATCAACAACATCCAGAAACGCCGCCGGCTTCTCTGGGCCCAAGCTCAACTAAGATGGACTCATGCAAAGTGGAAAAGTGTTCTGTGGTCTGACGAGTCCACATTTCAAATTGTTTTTGGAAATATTCGACATCGTGTCATCCGGACCAAAGGGGAAGCGAACCATCCAGACTGTTATCGACGCAAAGTTCAAAAGCCAGCATCTGTGATGGTATGGGGGTGCATTAGTGCCCAAGGCATGGGTAACTTACACATCTGTGAAGGCACCATTAATGCTGAAAGGTACATACAGGTTTTGGAACAACATATGCTGCCATCTAAGCGCCGTCTTTTTCATGGACGCCCCTGCTTATTTCAGCAAGACAATGCCAAACCACATTCAGCACGTGTTACAACAGCGTGACTTCGTAAAAAAAGAGTGCGGGTACTTTCCTGGGCCGCCTGCAGTCCAGACTTGTCTCCCATCGAAAATGTGTGGCGCATTATGAAGCGTGACAGCGGAGACTCCGGACTGTTAAACGACTGAAGCTCTACATAAAACAAGAATGGGAAAGAATTCCACTTTCAAAGCTTCAACAATTAGTTTCCTCAGTTTCCAATCGTTTATTGAGTGTTGTTAAAAGAAAAGGTGATGTAACACAGTGGTGAACATGCCCTTTCCCAACTACTTTGTCACGTGTTGCAGCCATAAAATTCTAAGTTAATTATTATTTGCAAAAAAAAAATAAAGTTTATGAGTTTGAACATCAAATATGTTGTCTTTGTAGCATATTCAATTGAATATGGGTTGAAAAGGATTTGCAAATCATTGTATTCCGTTTATATTTACATCTAACACAATTTCCCAAACGGGGTTTGTACAAACATTTGTATTTTCAAGATGCATTTGTGTACTCCAAACTGACTAGCTTTGTATTCCACAAAACTGGCAAGCTTGTACACAACAATATTGATCATATTACGCCTATACTGGCTCACCTGCACTGGCTTCCTGTGCACTTAAGATGCGACTTTAAGGTTTTACTACATACGTATAAAATATCAAACGGTCCAGCTCCATCCTATATTGCTGATTGTATTGTACCATAGAAATCTGCGTTCTAAGAATTCCGGTTTATTAGTGATTTCCAAAGTCTGCGGGCTATAGAGCGTTGTCTATTCAGGCTCCAGTACTCTGGAATACCCTACCGGTAACATTTAGAGATGCTACCTCAGTAGAAGCATTTAAGTCCCATCTTAAAACTCATGTGTATATTCTAGCCTTTAAATAGACCCCCCTTTTAGACCAGTTAATCTGCCGTCTCTTTTCTGCTCTGTTCCCCTTTCCTGCATGGAGAGGGCCCCACTATGGACTGGACTCTCACTATTATGTTAGATCCACTATGGACTGGACTTTGACAATATTATGCTAGATCCACTCGACTTCCATTGCACCGGTCGCCCAGGGGGCGGGTGGTCCCCACATCTGCGGTCCCCTCCACCTGAAACAGTTTTTTTTCTTCCTTCGGACTTAAAACTCCTTCCATCAATCCACAGAGCTTATTGAATAAACTTTGAGACAGTCCTATGTTTTCTTTCCATTTTTCGTCCAAAAAGTCCTTTACAACAACTCTCTGAGTCTCTCCCACCAGTTTTTTCTCCGGACCCGTACATACTCGCCAACCCTCCCAATTTTCCCGGGAGACTCCCGAATTTCAGTGCCCCTCCCGAAAATCTTCCGGGGCAACCATTCTCCCGAATTTCTACCGATTTCGGGGGCGTGCCTTTAAAAGGTACTGCCTTTAGCGTCCTCTAAAACCTGTCATCACGTTCGCTTTACCTCCATACAAACAGCGTGCCGGCCAATTCACATTATATATGTGGCTTTTACACACACACACACACAAGTGGATGCAAGGCATACTTGATCAAGAGTCATACAGGTCAACAACTTTAACACTGTTACAAATATGCGCCACACTGTGAACCCACGCCAAACAAGAATGACAAACACATCTCGGGAGAACATCCGCACCGTAACACAACATAAATACAACAGAACAAATACCCAGAATCCCTTGCAGCACTAACTCTTCCGGGACGCTACAATATACACCCCCCGCTACCACCAAACCCCGCCCTCCCAACCAACCCCGCAACCCCGAATTCTGAGGTCTCAAGGTTGGCAAGTATAGACCCGCATCCTCCGATACAGCAACTCTGAGACCTTCTTGGCAGTAGTGTCATGTTCGTAGATCATTTATTGACGCAGTCTGCTATTTAACATCAGCATAGACATTAGAGACGTAATGTTTTTCATCTGGGCCAAAATTACAGCGGACATCAGGCACAACCCGGTCAGCAACACCGGGGCCCCGCAGGGCACAGTCCTCTCCCCCTTCCTCTTCACCATCGACACCACCGATTTCCACTATCAGTCCTCTGACTGATACCTTCAGAAGTTTTCTCTGCGATAGTGGGGTGTATTAAAGATGGTGATGAGGAGGAATACAGGGCCCTGGTGGAGGACTTTGTCACATGGTGTGGAAAGAACCACCTCCAGCTTAAAGTGACGAAGACCAAGGAGCTGGTTGTGGACCTGGGAAGGAGGAGGAGTGCTCCGACGATCCCTGTTTCCATCAGGTGGGTCCATGTGGACGTGGTTGAGGATTATTAATACCTGGGAGTACACATCCACAACAAGCTGAACGGGTCAAAACACGCTGAGGCCCTCTACAAGAAGGGTCAGAGCCGCCTCTACTTCCTCAGGAGGCTAGGATCCTTCAACGTCTGCACAAAGATGATGAAGATGTTCTACGAGTCGGTGGTGGCGGGCGCCTTCTTGCACGCCGTGGCCTGCTGGGGCAGCGGGCTGAGAGCGAGGGACGCAAACAGGATGGACAAGCTGGTAAGGAAGGCCAGTAACGTTTTGGCGGTGGTGTCAGAGAGGTGAAGTCCAGCAAAGCTCCTAGTCATTATGGACAACACCTCCCACCCACTACACTCGGACCTGGCGGAGAGAATGAGCACGTTCAGTGGAAGGCTCAGACTCCCAAAATGCAACACAGAAAGTCCTTCATACTGACAGCCATTAGACTGTATAATGCATATGTTCCTTTTTGACTGTACTTGAATGTATAATAGACTGTATTTATATTATTCACATGTGAATAATGCTGTATAATAGACTGTTTCTATATTATTCACATGTGAATAATGCTGTATAATAGACTGTTTCTATATTATTCACATGTGAATAATGCTGTATAATAGACTATTTATATTATTCACACGTGAATAATGCTGTACAATAGACTGTATTTATATGATTCACACGTGAATAATGCTGTATAATAGACTGTATTTATATCATTCACATGTGAATAATGCTGTATAATAGACTGTATTTATATGATTCACACGTGAATAATGCTGTATAATAGACTGTATTTATATCATTCACATGTGAATAATGCTGTATAATAGACTGTATTCATATTATTCACATGTGAATAATGCTGTATAATAGACTGTATCTATATTATTCACATGTGAATAATGCTGTATAAGAGACTGTCTTTGTATTATTCACATGTTAATAATGCTGTAAAAGAGACTGTATTTATATTATTCACATGTGAATAATG